>NC_057807.1:226692236-226873009 GCF_018294505.1 Triticum aestivum
CATGCCGGCTGCGGGGAGGCTAGAGCGGGCAGGCACGCCGGGCTCGGGGTCGGGCCCCGATGGGCTCCGCGGGCAGGCCCCAGGCCTGGGCGGGCCGCGGCGGCGCGGGAGGAGAGAGAGAAGGCGCGGGGCTGACGTGGCGCGCTCCGGTTGGCCGGGAGCGGCTGCTGGGGTGAGGTGGCGCAACCCGATTGGTCGGAGTGATGTGGCGGCGGTGGCGGACGCGTCCGGCTGTGGGCGGGCATGTCCGGCGGTGCGAGGAGGGAGAGGGCTAGGGTTGGACTGCGGGATTTCGGGGGAGGGCATATTTATAGTTTCTGGGAGCTAGGAGAGTCCAAATGGAGCACGGTTTTCGGCCACGCGATCGTGATCGAACGACCGAGAGCATGGAGGGGAGTTAGATGGGTTTTGGGCCACTTTGGAGGGGTGTTGGGCTGCAACACAAACGAAGCCTTTTCGGTCCCTCGGTTAACCGTTGGAGTATCAAACGGACTCCAAATGGCACGAAACTTGGCAGGCGGTCTACCGGTGCTATACCAAGGCCGCTTGGCAAACCTCGGTCCATTTCGAGAAAGTTTAACACCCGCACATGAAATAAGGTCTGAGGGGGGCGACGGGGCACGCGCGAATGGTCCGGACTCTGAACGGACAACGGAGAGTACCGGGAGAACCCGAACGGATGCAGGTTTTGAAAAACATGCAGATGAAATGCAGATGATGACATGGCAAGATGCAACACGCAAGCAAATGACATGGCAACGACGGCGAATAACTGGCAGACACCTGGCGCATCAGATCCGGGGCGTTACACCACGGACGGCGGAGGCAGGCTGCTCTGCCATTGGTCGCTGGCTCTTCGGGGAAGATTCCGAACAGTGTCAGCCGGGAGGCACAAGACGGCCATCAAGCCATCCAGCGTAGATCAGACAGTACCAAAATAAAATAAAATCGTGTGACCCCAATTTAGTCTTCAGTCAACGGACATGTGACCACTCTCGTACCTTGCTGTTGATCTCTTAGTGTATTTCTTTAGATCAAAGAGATATGTCGTTCTTAACATTATGCGTTATCTGCATCTTCAGACACACCGTCTTCCAACTCACCGCAGCTGCTCCAACAAGGGAAGTGTACACCAGAAGGGAGCTACAGTCCCCACTCAACAGTTCCCTGCATCGAATGTGCATGCCCGACATGGACAGCCACAACAACTGCAGGGCCATCGACAAGTTAGCACATGATGTTCACTTTTATGGATGGCAGCCAGGTAGGTTGTACCCTCATCTTACTTGTGTGCAGCATTTATGGCTTTGTTATTCATCTAAGCATGGAAAATAGATCATCACATTTCACTGTATATTCATGATGATCTCTTCCGGGTCTTGTTCAGGAGTTCACGTTGTTCCATAGTTCAGCTAAGATACTTGTTCTTTAGGTAACGTTGTACCATAGTTATCATCCATCAGCCAATGCTATCCCACGGGCTGGTGATTATAGTATTATACCACTTCTAGTATTACCTATGTTGTTCTTTAATACTTTTGTGTGCCATCTAGTTAATCTCGAGTACAAACGATACATATTCTGTAGCTTTCATCTATGTTCTCCCTTTAGTTTACGAGACCTGTTCCTACTAGTTAACCCTAGTCCTACTATTTATGTCGTCTCCTACAGTCACTCATTACATAATCTAACTACTAGTTGTCTTCCATGCATGTCAGATATAATTGCACACACTGATATATCCACAAGAACCTCACAGAGCAATGTAAAGGCCAATAAACTTGATGTCAATGATACCCAATATGATGGAACATGTAAAGGCAGTTCTTCAAAAGACTTGCAGAAAGATGATGAATCCTCTTCACTCCACAAGGTCCTTGCTCTAACTTAGCCTGAAATATGGGTACAACATGCATATAATGTCCTGGAGTGTATCTACTCTATTGCAATGCCATGTGCTTAGCATGCTGATCATGCATGTAAATATGTCATGCCTTCCTGTTTTTCAGTACCTATTCCATTCAATGTAACATGTTTTCAAATTCAAGTACTGTCATTCTACTCTATCGCAATGCCATCTGCTTAATTTGGACATCATGCTTCTAAATATCTTATGCATTGTTATTCATCAATATGCACTTCATCTGTCTGCCATACCATGTTTTTTTACATTGAAGTGTTGTTCTAGTGCTCTGTTGCAATGCCATCTTATTTTCCCAATCATACACGTGTATGTTGCCTTAGTTATTTCTGTACGTATTCCGCTAGCATATAGTTTTACATTCAACTAGTGTTTTTTTCCTGTGTTGTCCTGTCGTATCCCTAGCTCTTACACCATACTCCCTCCGTCCGGATTACATGTTGCCTAAATGGATAAAGAATGATTTATCTAGAACTGAAATACGCCTAGACCTATCCATTCTTTTCCGGATGGAGGGAATACATGTCAATATGTCATGGCTTTCTATTCTTCAGTACCTATTCCATCTCTCTGCTGTCGCATGTTTTATAATTAAAGCACCATTCTTCTATACAAGGCATGCAAGGGGAAAATGACTATGTTAGAATCTGAAGGGTTACAAACAAGGCCTTTGCAAAAGATCCAAACGCCAGGAGATAATAAACCAACTCCAGTTTTTATAGATACTGCTCCAGCACAGAGAAACCCAACTCCTACTGATCATAAGCACATTCCAGTGGCCAAAGAACTAGTCCGCTCCAGTCCAGCAAAAATATGTCAACTCAATTCTAAGAAGCGTGTGCGTATCCTTGCATCATGAAATTTTATAGCATGCTGATCATATTTTGTACATGTTTCTTACCCATCTCTCTTTTAGAAAATAAGCTTAACAGATAGAAGAATTTCCGCAATGGTATCGTTTATGAGGAAAGATTCTTGCAGGAATTCTCTGTGCTCCAATGTAGATGTAAGTACCTGTTGTATATCACTATATTTTTACATCAGCATGTATTTTGTTAATCAGTGTGAATCCAACCTTTCTCTGATCTAAATTTAGTTGTAGAAAAATGTATGATTAAAGGCCACAATGTTGATTTTTGTAAGGAAAACTGCCTGGTAGTTTTGCATCCTGAGCTGCATGAGTGTACTATCTCATATAAGTGGGTTTGAATACTTTGGTTCTGCAGTGGGTTTTTCAGTGTTTTTTTACTGTGTTGTCCTGTCGTATCCCTAGCTCTTACATCATACTCCCTCCGTCTGGATTAAATGTCGCAGAAATGGATAAAACTGGATGTATCTAGAACTAAAATACGCCTAGACCCATCCATTTATTTCCAGATGGAGGGAATACATGTCAATATGTCATGCCTTTGTATTCTTCAGTACCTATTCCATCTTTGTTGTAGCATGTTTTATAACTGAATCACCATTCTTCTATATAAGGCATGCAAGGGGAAGACGGCTATGTTAGAATCTGAAGGGTTACAAACCAGGTCTTTGCAAAAGATCCAAACGCCAGGAGATATGAAACCAACTCCATTTTTCATAGATACTGCTCCAGCACAGAGAAACCCAACTCCCACTGATAATAAGCAGATTCGAGTGGCCAAAGAACTAGTCCGCTCCAGTCCAACAAAGAATGTCAAGTCCATTCTAAGAAGGGTGTGCGTATCCTCGCATCATGAAATTTTATAGCATTCTGATCATATTTTCTACATGTTTCTTACCCATCTCTCTTTTAGAAAATAAGGTTAAACAATAGAAGACTTCCTCCATTGGGATCGTATTCGAGGAAAATATCTTGCGGGAATTCTCTGTGCTCCAATGCTGATGTAAGTACCTGTTGTATATCACTATATTTTTACATCAACATGTATTTTGTTAATCGGCGTGAATCTAACCTTTATCTGATCTAAAATTAGTTGTAGCAAAATGTTAAAGGCGCCAATGTTGATTTTTGTAAGGAAACCTGCCTGGTAGTTTTGCATACTGAGCTGCATGAATGTACTATCTCATATCACGCACATTACTGAATTGCAGTGCTTCTCTGGTTGCCCATTCATTCATTGTGTCAATGTTGCTTTCGTACTACCTTACCTGGCTGATGATAGCTGTGCCATATTGTATTAATTTGGTGTTGGCTAGTTGCCCAAACGTTCGTTGTGTCAATGTTGCTTTCCTATTATCTGACTTGGCCAATGATAGCAATGCTAGTGTGTTAATTTTGTGCAGGCTGCTGAAGATAAGAAAACAAACTCTGAAAACAGCAAGGCAACCCCATTGTTTCTTTCCAGTAAATCTAGGCCAGGTAATATGGCAATAACTCATGATTAATCTATTTGGTTCCCGTCCTAATTTATGTTATGATGCAGTGGTCGAGAAACTCTCCACTATCAATAATACAAGCCTACCAAAATCGCCATCTGAATCTGTTTAGTATCCTCTGTCTCGAATGCAACGTAATAAATGTATGTGTGTGAACCAATTAATGTCTGAAGCAATGATGGAAATAGTGGATGAATTAGAGGTGCAGAGTCGTGCGACACAACAACTGATCAATGTTTTTAGAGACAGTGTAGCAAAGCAGCAAGAACTTGCCCACATGCTTATGGGCGTCATCTGTGCTGAGGTTGCAGATTGTGACGTTGTAGATGGTTAGGTTCTGCTCATTTATTTGCACTGGCATCAATCTTTGATTGCCCAGTGGATGTAATTTTCTGTAATATATGCTCGATGTGCAACGTTATTCCCTGTATGTTGTACCTTTGCTTGATCGGTTTTGGTCCTGTGCATAATTGCTCGTCGTAATGGGCTCAAATTATCTAATTTGGCCTAAAGACATGTACGAACTTTAGTGGGCCCATTAAGTTAATGGGCCGTTACTAGGTCGAAAGTTAATGGTTGGCCCTCTTACCTCCCGAGTCGTTAACAGGCCGACATCGAAGCGGGCAACAAGTGGCCCCAATTTATTTCACAGGCCGTTAATAGGCCGTTACTAAGTTTGGGCTACATATGGCCCAACTATAATGTAGGCCTTTAGCAGGCCGAAAGAGACAGCGGGCTTGTACTGGACCATGAAGACCATGGGCCGCTAAGAGGCCAAAAGTCAGGTCGTATTGTAAATGGCCCAACTGTGTTCTGGGCCTTTAGCAGGCCAAAAGAGAAACCGGGCTGGTATTGGACCATGAAGGGCATGGGCCGTTAAAAGGCCAAAACTAAGGTCCAACTACAAATGGCCCAACTCATTTATGGTCCGTTAACAGGCCTAAAGGCACATAGGGCCGGGAATTGGCCCAACAGTTAAATGGGTCGCTAAAAGGACAAAACTCAGGTCCGACTACAAATGGCCCAACTAATTTATGGGCCGTCAACAGGCTGAAAGTGACACTGGGCCAGAAATTGGCCCAACACTTAAATGGGTCGCTAAAAGGCGGAAACTCAAGTTCGACAACAAATGGCCCATCAGATTTATGGGTCGTCAATAGGCTGAAAGACACACCGGGCCAAAAATTAGCCCAACATTTAAATGGGTCACTAAGAGGCCGAAAGATGTACATCCTGAAAATTGGCCCATCCATTAAATGGGTCGTTAACAGGCCGAAATCTCATCGGGCCGATATTGAGCCCAAATATATAGCGGGCTGTTAACGGGCCCGAACTGACGATGGGCTGCAATGGTGTCAAATCTTTAATGGGCTGTTGACGGGACGAATTGGCACATCTCGTATGGGCCGTGGGCTTAAATGGACCTGACACAAGTAGGCCTTATATTTTTACTGGGCCGACCTTTTTCAACGGAACGTGCCAGTGTTGGGCCGTGCCACGTGTCGACCTATCATAGGCGCCTCCTGTCCAATGAGTGGATGACATCTGTCCCAACGGTGAGGCACAGGTATGACTATATTGATTCTGTCATAAAATCGTCATGGATGTACATGCATGACAAAAAACGCGACCTACTATGACAAACACGTATAATCACGGAAGTGTATTTTTTTGTAGTGCGGAGGGGGGCCCCTCCCACGCACCAGTGGAAGCACCATGCTCCGCGCTCGCTAACGACACTGCCGAGGAGCGGCTATGCCCGTACACATAAGGAAGCGCTATGCTCTGTGCTGGTGATAAACAACTAAGGGCGGTCTACGTCCATATCAACCTCCGGGAGCCCAGAGCTCAGCGTCTGGCCTCATCGCAACACCTCCCCTCGGGAGCGTCGCGCGAGGGGGCTGGACACGGGGGCTGCGCCAGGGTCAGGCCCGAGCATATGCCACCCAGCCAGGTCCCCCAGACCTGGTCGTCGCGCGCCCCTCCCCGAGTAGAGCCTAAGTATGAAGGTTGTTTGAACGTCAAGGGGGACTCCTGAGCATCGTGACTCAGGAGCCTAACTGGTCACGTAGCCCCTCACTCCTTGGTCCCATCCTGGTGATCCGGTCGGGGCTAACAGCGGTTGAGGTATGCACGGGGCCGGGCTCTGCCGACGTAGAACGATAGACCTGCTCCTATGTTCCCTCCCTATTTGTTATTTGCGCATCAAGGGGGACTCCTGAGCATCGTGACTCAGGAGCCTAACTTGTCACGTAGCGCCTCACTCCTTGGTCCCGTCCTGGTGATCCGGTCGGGGCTAACGGCGGTTGAGGTATGCGCGGGGCCGGGCTCTGCCGACGTAAAACATAAAGCAAATAGGAAGGAAACCGCAAATCTCGAAGAAAATCTTCAAGCAAATATTACAGACCATAATTATCTTCACAATACCAGACGCAAGTTTAAACGCCTCCACGAGGCATGATGCATGTTGCAGGAATTAAGCAGGAAATAAGCCGTCACCCTTGGACATCGCCGTCGCCCGCCAGGGACTCCACCCTTGTGGTGGCGCCACTCGGGACCGCAGGATCAGCAGCACCGCCTGCTGAGGGCGCAGGAGCAAAGGCGCGGAACTTCCCCAGCAAGGCCTCCACCTGGCCCTTCACGGCTTCAGCAGCAGTAGCGTAGTGCTCGACGTCCATAGGTTCCAGTAGCTCGGCAAGGTTGGCGTCAGGGTCACAGAGGTGGAGGTGGATGAAGACGCGTGTCAGCACCATAGAAGAACGGACGCGAGCTTCTACCTCGGCCATGGGGCCAACGCCGCTCACGACTTCCTCGAGTGCCTCGACCAAGAAAGGAAGCACCTGGGCGGGGCCGTCCTCGTCAGTAGCTAGCGGCTTCTCCAAGCCCTTCTCATAGAGCGTCTTCAGCGTTGCGCAAGACCTCTCCTCGAGGAGTGCAAAGGCCACGCGGTCCTCAGCCAGGACCTTCGCCTTGGCGTCCAGGTCGGCCTTCTCCTCCCTCAACTTCTGCTCCAGCGTCTCCAGCCGGCTGCGCTCAGTGGTCTGTGTCGGTGTCAAAACCGGTGGATCTCGGGTAGGGGGTCCCGAACTGTGCGTCTAAGGCTAATGGTAACAGGAGGCGGGGGACACGATGTTTACCCAGGTTTGGGCCCTCTCGATGGAGGTAATACCCTACTTCCTCCTTGATTGATCTTGATGATATGAGTATTACAAGAGTAGATCTACCACAAGATCATAGAGGCTAAACCCTAGAAGCTAGCCTATGGTTATGATTGTTGTTGTCCTACGGACTAAACCCTCTGGTTTATATAGACACCGGAGGGGGCTAGGGTTACACAGAGTCGGTTACAGAGAAAGGAATCTTCACATCCGAATCGCCAAGCTTGTCTTCCACGCAAAGGAAAGTCACATCCGGACACGGGACGAAGTCTTCTATCTTGTATCTTTATAGTCCAACAGTCCGGCATACGCATATAGTACGGCTGTCTGAGGACCCCTTAATCCAGGACTCCCTCAGTAGCCCCTGAACTAGGCTTCAATGACGATGAGTCCGGCGTGCAAATTGCCTTCGGCATTGCAAGGCGGGTTCCTTCTCCGAAATCTTCAAAGTACCTGTTATAAAAAGTAGTGCCCGGTTCCCCATTTAATGTTACGCTCATCGGCTTTTGGACCTTAACGATCTCAGCCTCCACGTGTCGAGCGAATGCAAGAAGTCGGGGCATTTTTACATTTGCTACCCTAGCCATGTAAACAAATTGTCTATTAAAGAGACAGGGATCTTCAGATCTGATCCACACCATTTTCCCCAAGCGAGGAATCACCAGAGCGTGCCCGAAAAAACAACTCCAACATGGCCGGCGCTCGCGGCTCTTCCTCCCGCTCTCGCAACACCAAGCCGGGCGATTGGGAAAAGTGTACTATATCCCACAGCCGATTAGTGAAGTTGCGGACCCAAGGGTATCTACCTCCTACATATTTAGTCCCCGTTCGAGCCGGACTGGCTTCCTTCGACGGCGGGGAGTAGGCGGAGAACTTTCCCAACCCATCCAGGGCGAAGTGAGTATGCCTCGTTTCCTACTTGCTACGGGGCATCAGATTTCCAATCCATCCATTTGTCCGCGGGCTTCTGGAGTTCTACGGCCTCCAGCTGCACAACTTCACATTTGCGTCCATCCTGCACATCGCACGTCGCTCTTTACGAGCTATTCTTGGGCTGTGAAGCCCGTTTTGAGCTGTGGAAGAAGTTGTTCTGCCTCGTCCCCCGTAATCAAGGGGGCTGAATATTCCAAGTGGGCGGAGCCGAGATATGGCGCATCGCCGGTACCGGATACTTATCTGGCACACCTAAGAAGGCACCCGAAGAATGGCCCTCCGGGTGGTTTTATATTGAGGACGTCTCCCTTCCCAACCCAATCCGAATGGGTCTTCCGGAGTTTTCAAAGGCACAACTGAGAAAACGCCTTAACTATTGTCCCCGGAGCCCCGGAGAGGAAGATAGTAGGGAGGTCCTTCAATTGATGAGCAAGATAAGAATACTCGCTCAATCCGGATTGTCAATAATCGAGGTTATGGCAATATCCATAATGCGGGGGGTTCAGCCACTCCAATACCGAGGGCATCCCATGTGGCACTTCAACAGAGAAAACGACGCAACCCACTGTGGCCAAAAGGGTCCGGACTCCACCACCGCTCTAGTGGAAATACTGTCCGATTTATACAAGGGGGAAAGAGAGGAGTTCGTCCATATTAAGCCACGGGATGGATTCTCCATGTACAACCCTCCCAGCTGGGTAGGATGCCATCCATTACTCTACTCTATTCATTCCCTGAGCCTTCGTTTTCATAAATATTTACTCCGTAAATTTATAACAGGAATGGCGGAAAGTAATTAGGGAGTTCCATAGCCCAGCACCACAGCCAGAGGACCGTAACCGGGCCCTTGACCCCGGATTCGAAGAGGATCCAGATATATTTGTGGAGCTCGTGGAAGGGGTGTTTCACCAGGCGAGCTATGATGGCACAGAGGTGGCCATCATTGCTGACTATCCCGACCTCCTCCCTGTATCACATGTAAGTAAATAAGAACTTATCTTCCGGAAAACATTTATTCCCTCCGTCTTACCCACCGCGCAATTCTTACACTCTAAAGGGAAGACGATTGACGCGCCAAGCCGAACCCAAGGCGATTCTCCAGCAAGGGGTTCCTGTGTCGGGTAGGCCTTTAAAATGGAAGGCGAATAGAAACTTGGCGGAGCCGTCCTCAAGGAGGTATGGTTTTAAATACGCTCCGTGGTTCGTCATCTTAAAGTATGACACTATCCGTTGTGTATTAGCAGAAAGAACGTCCGCCAAACTATGTCCGGGGGTCCTGCCAACCATGCCTCCACTAGCCGGATTCCAAGCCCGGTCTCGTGGATGGAGGGCGACATGGGAGTAACACCGGACTGTCCTCCTATAGAGGATTCAGACAAAATGCCCGTTACAAATTCTGAAGTGGAGAGCGCCATGAATCATCAGCGCCGGCGGGCCGCACTCCGCGACCCTGGCTTTTCAGATGAGGCTTTTAATGCCTTCAACTTGGGTGATGCGTACATCCGAGCCGCTCAGGATGGGCTTGCTAGAGCCATGGACCAGTATTTGTAAGATATACTGGTAAATATAAAAATCTGATAATTGTGTATATCAGTAGGCCCTCAGACTTAAAGCAGTTGGTACAACTGATTTAAGGATCATTGTACATATAGGTTCTCTCAGAGAAGAACAACCTGTTGTCTCAAGAGCTGGAAGAGTGTTGAACCCAGCTAACGGCCGCTATGGCCAAGCTGTCAACATCCAAAGAGGCATTGTCGGCATTCTGGGAACGGGGGAACCCAGACTTGCCTGCCTGCGGCCTGCGGCGTGGCTCAAGGAGTGGCCTAGTGTGGCCCATCTACATCAACACATGCTCAAGACCCTCGCGAGGTGTCAAGCCTCGCGGGGCGGACGACAGGAGCCTTCCTCAGGCGTGGCCTCGTCAGGTCAGCTCGCGAGGAGGCGGAGAGATCAAGGCGGGGTACCTCACGAGGTGCCCGTGACGCAAGCCATGACGACCAAGGCCAGGCGGGCGCCAGGCAGGCGCCGGCCTGCGCAGAGTCCTTGTTTCCCCTTTGGTGCAAAGGGGGCAAGCGCAGGCAAGGGTATCAAGCAAAAGCAACTATTTTGGTGCAAGAAGACCAAGACCAGTAGGACGGCAGAACGGAGGTCATCGTGGAGCCCAAGCCAGCGTCATCGTGAGGGTCTTTTGGCAGATGAGGACCAACTTTAGTCAGGATAAGTGTACTAGATGTTCCCCTTCAAAATGGCCAACTATTGGCGCCCTTCCTACTCAATATTTGGGAAGAGGCCTGGGTCCTTCGCCTATAAATAGGACTAGCCACCCACAGGGGATCGGATCGGGATCTGATCGGATTGACACCCAAGAGAGAGAGAGAGAGGCGACTGAACTCCCCTAGCAGTTCATCGCACCAACCAAGAATAGACCCTCGCGAGGCTGTTCTTCCTTTGTATTTTTCCTCATCAGCCCCAGAGGCAATCCACACACCACAAACTGGAGTAGGGTATTACACCACAATGGTGGCCTGAACCAGTATAAATCCTGTGTCCCTAGTGTTGTTCTTCGAGTAGTTTAGACCCTAGCGAGACGGTGAAACATGGGTAGGCTGAGGGTGTGATTTCCGCGCGCACCCCAGTGTTCGAACCTCAAGGGTCTGTCGGAACCCGAAATCCAACATTTGGCGCGCCAGGTAGGGGTGTGCCGGAGTCTGCTCTCCTTCGCCTCGTGTTTCGCCGCCCGTTGCCTGGGCTCATGTCCGACGACCCCATGGGCAACCCAGATCCCATGGGCAACCCAGATCCCTGGGCGGCCTGGCCCTCCCATGCAGAGCCGCTTGCCCAGGGCGACCTTAACCCCGTGCCCGAGGCAGCCCGCGGCCCGCAGGGCGCTGCGGCCACGGGCGACGCGGTGAGGCGACACCAACCCTCACACCGCGACAGGTGCAGTCGGCAGCGAGGGCCTCGAGCCACACCGCGGCCACAGCGCCGTACTCACGGTGAGAGCAGGCGAACTCAAGGTCCACGCTCACGGTGGCTCGAGAACTACTGCAATGCAGGCTGCTAGAGGGCGGCCGTGACGTACTACTGGAGCGGGTGGCGGAGCTCCTGGGCTCCGCCGCCTCGGGGGCTCCCCCCTTCTGCACCCAGCCGCCGCCTCAGGCCCAAGGTGGACTGCACGGAAGCCCCACACGCGCACGCACAGCTCCCAGCGGATTCTAGGGCCACTCCAACACCAACCTGGCCCTTAGCGCTTGGCCACCGACGGTGCCGCCTCCGCCTCCGACCTACGAAGGAGGATCCACTACAGCACATGGTCCCGGAGAGCCGCCATGCTACCACTCCCAGGTTGGCATCGCGAGCAGAACGGCGTGGGACATGGGGCACTATGGCGAGGCATTCGGGGCGGCGGCCCCGGAGGCGTACGTGCCCCACATGGTGGATCAAGGACACGCGCAGGAGGAGGACCATGGCCAGTTCCTTTGCCCCGGTTGGGGAGAAGAAGCACCTGAGGCTGAGCTCTTTCAGGAGCCAAGGGAAGGCCCTGTCGACCGCGCCGGAAGCAGTGACTATCAGGTACCGTTAATCCCTGAGGAACAGGCATATGCTAACCATGGATCGCAGGAGGTACAAGTCGTCACAGCGGGTGGCTGCTCCACTCCAGCAGCTCCCCACCCCTCAGGAGGAGGGCACCGGGGGCTGCAGGAGAGGGGCCGAGATCCGGCCTCGCCCACGCGGCACTCGGAGCAAGGCGCCCGCAGGAGGTAGGCCCTCTGTCTGTGTCAAAACCGGCGGATCTCGGGTAGGGGGTCCCGAACTGTGCGTCTAGGCGGATGGTAACAGGAGACGAGGGACACGATGTTTTTACCCAGGTTCAGGCCCTCTTGATGGAGGTAAAACCCTACGTCCTGCTTGATTAATATTGATGATGTGGGTTACAAGAGTAGATCTACCACGATATCAAGGAGGCTAAACCCTAGAAGCTAGCCTATGGTATGATTGTTGTTCGTCCTATGAACTAAGGCCATCCGGTTTATATAGACACCGGAGAGGGCTAGGGTTACACAGAGTCAGTTACAAAGGTAGGAGATCTACATATCTGTATCGCCAAGCTTGCCTTCCACGCCAAGGAAAGTCTCATCCGGACACGGGACGAAGTCTTCAATCTTGTATCTTCATAGTCTTGGAGTCCGGCCGATGATGGTAGTTCGGCTATCCGGACACCCCCTAGTCCGGGACTCCCTCAGTAGCCCTCGAACCAGGCATCAATAATGACGAATCCAGCGCGTATGTTGTCTTCGGCGTTTGCAAGGCGGGTTCTTCTTCATGCTCCATGTGTTTGCCGGATTGTGTCCGGTTGCTTCATAAATGCTGCGCTCCTTGGCTTCCGCGTCCAATAATGGTCTTCTTCCACGCGTCGCACGAATGCGAAAAGCCAGGGTATTTTTATGTTTTACCCCCTAGCTGTGCAAATAAGCTACCTATAAGGGAGGCGAGGATCCAAATCCAAATCACATCCTCCTCCTTCTGCAAGCACTCACCGAGGCGCATCTGACACCAAACCCATTCCAACATGGACAGTCGACACGGCTCCTCTTCTCGCGCTCCCAGCCCTAAGCCAGGAGATTGGAGGAGATGCTCAGTCCCGCACAGCGAGTTAGTGACGCTCCAAGCAGAGGGATGTCTTCCCCCGGCCTTTATGGTTCCGGTTCGAGCCGTACTGGCAACCTACAAAGGTGGGAAGCAGGCGGAGAGCGCCCCCAATCCCTCCAAAGGAGAGCGGGTGTGCTTCGTCTCCTACTTAATAAGGGGACTCGGATTTCCTATACATCCGTTTCTTCGGGGGCTCCTGGAGTTCTACGGACTCCAGCTTCATCACCTTACACCTGCCTCCATTTTGCACATCGCGGGCTTCGTAGCTCTGTGTGAGATGTTCTTGGGCATTGAGCCCCATTTTGCACTGTGGAAGAGGCTGTTTTGCCTCGTACCCCGCTCTCACGAGGGGTCGATATACCAAGTGGGCGGAGCCGAAATATGGCGCATCGCCGGGACCGGATACCTGTCCGGGACCGCGAAGAAGGCGTCCAAAGATTGGCCTTCGGAGTGGTTTTATATGGAGGACGCTCCGCTGCTGGATCCAGTCCGGATCGGCCTTCCGGAGTTCAGCAACGCTCCCCTGAAGAAACGCCTAAGTTGGCGCCCACGGAGCCCTCGACGAGAAGATGATAGTAGCGTCCATTACTTGATGGGCCGGATACGGCTGCTAGCCCATTTCGGATTAACCATGATCGGAGTCATGGCCACATGCATTATGCGTGGGGTGCAGCCGCTCCAATATAGGGGCCACCCCATGTGGGACTTCAACGGAGACGACGACGCCACCCGTCACGGCCGCAAGGGACCTGGCTCGGCCGACGATCTGGTGAAGACCCTCGGAGCTGTGTAAGCAGTCGCATGCATATCTGAACCGTGCCTTTAAAGGCAATTGTCTTATTGTATGATTTTGACACAGGAACTGCGTCGGGATGTGGAGGGCATAAAAAGCCCAGCCCCACAACCCGAAGACCCAGAAAGGTCCCTCGATCCGGCCTCCGAAGAGGATCCGAACTTAGCGGTGGAACTGATCGACGGGGTGTACCACCAGCTCAGCATAGATAATGCTTTAGTCGCCATTATGGCTGACTACCCCGGTTTGTGTCCGGCTTTCCCGGTGAGTACGACCGAAGTCCTGGCGCCGTTACTTCTTTAATGCTTAGTTCTGACCACCGTGCTCCAATGGTGTTCGGTAGGAAGCGCCTTTACGGCAGGAAGTCGAGCCCGCGGCGACCGGCCAACAAGGGTCAGTCCGACCCAGCAGGCGGAAGAGGAGTGCGACGCGAACTGAAACATTGCCGCAACGGTACGGAGCACCGCTATTTTTTAAGGGAAGGATTCCCAGGAGGCATATTAATGCTCATAACCTTTCCAGAAAGAGCGCTCGCCGGACAGTGTCCGGAGAGGTTGCCAATCAAGCCTCCACCAGCCATGCTCCAACGCATGGCCTGGAAGGGGAGGCGAATACAAGGCATGAGTCGTACGCTCCTCCAACGGAGGATGCCGACGTGCTGTCCACCACCTGGTCTGAGGTGGAGAGCGCCATGAATTACAGGCGTCGCCGGACAGTTCTTCGTGACGCGTGTTTCTCCCCGGAGGCGTTAAATGCCTTTGATGCGGGAAACGCGCACCTCCGTGCCGCTCAAGATGGGTTAACCAGAGCCACGGAGCAGTATGTGAAAGACATACGTGTAAGTAATTTTAATAGTTATATATGCCAGTAGCCCCCGAGACTTAAAATGGTTAAAATAACTGATTTAAGGATCAATTTTTATGCAGGATCTTACGGAGAAGAATACCCATCTGTCCCAGGAGCTCCAAGAGTGCAAGGCCCAACTTGAGGCCGCACTAGCCGCCACAGGGGGAGCCACAGAGACCCCCGCTGGTAAGTCGTACTTTGAAGAGATAATTAATTAACAAAGTGCCGCGTGAATCTGACAATAATATTGCAGAGGGCGCCGGACTAGATCCGGACAAGCAACAGCTACTGCGTCAGCTAAAGGCTGGCGAGAGGGTGCTTATGAAGGTGCAGCAGGAGAGAAAGAAGCTCCAAGATGCCCACACCCAGCTAGGAGAAGAGCTGAAAGGTGTTCGGGCCCAGCTGTCTGGCCCCTTGAAGGAGAATCAGCGACTTCGTCGCGGCATTTATAGTAAGTACTTGAGCAAATTCCTTTGAAAAGAAGAATTCGGCGAGGAAGTCGTTTGACAGAAATATGTGTTTAGGTGCGCTCACAGGTCGCCCTGCGGAGGAAATGCCTGGGTCAACAGGTGACCAACTTCCCGAGCTGGTGCAATTGTTCGAACATGTTCGGCGGGCGATGAGTGGCGTCGTTCAGGCTTTATGGCCATCTGTCTCCCTACCCGAGGGCCTTGGTGAGCTTGCTGAGAAGCTCCAGGGAGCACGGCGACGCCTCCGTTTGTGGAAGATATTGGCCTGCCGTCAGGGCGCCAGGGAGGCCTGGGCCATGGTGAAGATGCGCTACCCGAAGGCTGACCCAAACCACATAGCCGAGGTCGGACCTGCGGGGCCTGATGGGAAGGAGATCCCTGTGAGCTTGATGTATGGCCAAGTAGAACTGGCCGCGAAATATTCCCAACAGGACTGTAAATTAGATAGCCTATTAGATGGGATTGAGGAGGAGTACAATCAGTCGGTTTGACGATGTAATTTGAAATGACATGTAAGATGCCTTCTAGCCGGATTGTAGATCGTTTGTCTTTGCGGACCGTTTTGCTTCAACCTCGGGACCTAACAGTCCGGAGTGTGTCCGAATACCCCTACGGTTATAAAAGAACCGGGGCATGCATGGAGATAAGGCGTCGGGGTCATAATTGCTTTATCAGACAAGTGCCCAACTAGTTATGTTATATTACATGGTTAGTAAGAAACATCTTCCAGGGAGAATAGTTCCGTTAAGGGTTCCTTTCCCTGGGAGGCATGCCCTAAGGTGCAATGCCGGACTGCAAAAATAGCAGAAAAAGCATCTGGGGGCTTATAAATAAGTAAGTAATAAATCATCTTTCAAGTCACCGACCGAATATTCTCTTAAGAACGCTAGCTTTCAGCTTCACCCAGTCTGAGGTACACATCCGGCTGACCCGGCAGTAACAATCGCAGAGGTGCTCCCTTTACCTCCTAGCCGAACAATCGGGAACGTAGGGGTAAGTACAGGAGCCAGGCAACCCAGCTTGGTCAAAACTTAACTAATATCGATGCATATAATGGTGAATAAAAGGTACATGCGGAAGTATGACACATGTATTGGGCGTGAAGCCCATATTAATAAGCTTCTGGTAAAGAAGCCCCCAGGTATAATGAGTGCTAGGAGCACATCAAGTGTGTGCGAACAAAGTGCAAATCAGCCTATAAAAGGTATTGGAAAAAAGTGGGAAGAAGGAGGGGGACAAGAGACAGTAAAAAATATAAAAAGGTGGACGGGGGAGTGAGACGAACTCTGAGTCCGGTGTTTAGGCGTAGAATCTTCGGAGACGGGCTGTGTTCCATGGGTTCAGCTCGAGTCGGTTGTCAGATGCTTTACGTAGACTGTATGCTCCGCCGGTCAGGACTTGGTCGATGATGAAGGGACCTTCCCACTTGGGCTTAAGTTTGTCCTTTTTCTTGTCCGGCAGGCGTAGAACGAGTTCGCCAACATTGTAATGGCCCGTACTTCTCTGCTTTCATATCTTCGAGCCTGTTGCTGATAGAATGCGGAACGAGCCTTTGCCACGTCCCGCTCCTCCTCTAAGGCGTCCAAACTGTCCTGCCGATCCAACTCGGCTTCTCTTTCTTCGTAGATGCGCACATGAGGTGAGTCATGAATTATATCGCAAGGCAGAACTGCCTCTGCGCCGTACACCATGAAAAATGGTGTGAATCCAGTAGTTCAGTTTGGCATGGTCTGCAGCCCCCAGAGTACGGAGTCGAGCTCCTCTACCCAGTGCGTGTTAGATTCCTTGAGGGACCGCACTAGTCTGGGTTTGATGCCGCTCATGATTAGACCATTTGCTCGCTCGACTTGACCATTAGTTTGGGGGTGATAGACTGAAGCGTAATCGAGCTTGATGCCCATGTTTTTGCACCAGAGTTTAACCTCGTTGGCAGTGAAGTTCGTGCCGTTATCAGTGATGATGCTGTGGGGGACGCCAAAACGGTGTACTACCCTGGATAGGAAGTCTATCACCGGTCCGGATTTTGCCATTTTAACCGGCTTGGCCTCAATTCATTTGGTGAATTTGTCCACCATGACCAATAAGTATTTGTGCTTGTGGGTTCTCCCTTTAAAGGGTCCAACCATGTCAAGCCCCCAGACCGCGAACGGCCAGGTAATGGGTATAGTTTTGAGGGCGGTGGGTGGCATGTGGCTCTGATTAGCAAAGAGCTGGCAACCGACGCATCGTTGGACTAAGTACTGAGCATCCGCCCGGGCTGTCGGCCAATAAAATCCTGTACAGAAGGCATTGCCTACGAGTGCCCGGGCTGTAGCGTGGTGCCCGCCGAGTCCGGCGTGAATTTCAGCCAGGAGATTCCGCCCCTCCTCTTCGGAGATACACCTTTGAAGGACTCCGGTTGTGCTTTCCTTATAAAGTTCTCCCTCATGGACCTTGTAGGCTTTAGATCGCCGAACTATGCAGCGGGCCTCATTTTGGTCTTCGGGAAGTTCCTGCCAAATTAAGTAGGCTAGGAATGGTTCTGTCCATGGGGCAATTACTGCCATTATTTCGTGAGCTGAAGGTGTTATTTCGTTGGCTGAGCCGCCGATTGTGTCAGAATGGTCTGAGTTAGGTGATGCAGCTGGCTCTGGATTGTTATTTCCGGACTCCTCTTCCCATAACACGGATGGCTTGAAGAGCCGTTCCAGGAAGATGTTTGGAGGGACGGCGCCTCTTTTCACGCCGATGCGTGCTAACACGTCTGCTGCCTGGTTATTATCCCGGGCTACATGGTGGAATTCGAGTCCTTCGAACTGAGCTAACATTTTTAGGACGGCGCTGCAGTAAGCTGCCATTTTTGGATCTTTGGCATCAAAGTCTCCATTTACTTGGGATATTGTGAGGTTTGAATCCCCGCGCACCTCTAGGCGTTGAATGCCCATGGAGATTGCCATCCGGAGGCCATGTAGAAGGGCCTCGTATTCGGCTGCGTTATTGGAGTCCATGTACATTATTTGAAGTACGTATTGGATTGTGTCTCCAGTTGGGGACGTCAGGACGACGCCAGCCCCAAAGCCAGCCAACATTTTGGATCCGTCGAAATGCATGATCCAATTGGAGTATGCGCCGTACTTTTTAGGGAGTTCGGCTTCGGTCCATTCAGCGACGAAGTCGGCCAGAACCAGCGATTTTATAGCTCGTCGTGTTTTATAGGTTATGTCAAATGGTAAGAGCTCAATAGCCCATTTTGCAATCCTGCCCGTTGCGTCACGATTGTTTATAGTATCGTTGAGAGGTACTTCGGAGGCCACCGTTATGGAACACTCTTGAAAGTAGTGTCGCAGCTTCCGGGATGCCATGAACACCGCATATGCTATCTTTTGATAATGTGGGTACCGGGACTTGCATGGAGTTAGAATAGTGGATACGTAGTACACTGGTTTTTGAAGAGGGAATCTGTGCCCTTCTGTCTCTCGCTCGACGACGAGTACCGCGCTGACAACTTGATGTGTTGCTGCGATATATAATAACATAGGTTCGCCCAGGTTGGGCGCGGCCAGGACCGGATTTGTTGCCAGTTTGGCCTTTATTTCTTCGAGTCCGGTTGTGGCAGCATCCGTCCATTCGAAATGTTCGATGCGCCGGAGGAGGCGGTGGAGGGGCAGAGCCTTTTCTCCCAAACGGAAGATGAAGCGGCTTAAGGCCGCTACGCATCCGGTTGGTTTTTGTATTTGCTTGAGGTCTTTTGGAATATCCAATTGTGACAGAGCTCGGATTTTGGCCGGGTTTGCTTCAATTCCTCTACCGGATATGATGAAGCCCAAGAGCTTTCCGGCTGGTACGCCGAAGACGCATTTTTCTGGATTGAGCTTAATGGCATATGCTCGGAGGTTGTCGAATGTCACCCTCAAGTCTTCTACTAGAGTTTCGACGTGTTTGGTCTTGACGACCACATCGTCAACGTATGCCTCTACTGTTTTGCCTATCTCGGTAGCCAGACATGTTTGAATCATGCGCTGATATGTTGCGCCGGCGTTTTTGAGTCCGAAGGGCATTGTGTTGAAGCAGAATGGCCCATATGGAGTAATGAATGCCGTTGCGGCCTGGTCTTTCTCCGCCATCTTGATTTGATGGTATCCGGAGTATGCATCGAGGAAGCACAATGAATCGTGCCCTGTGGTAGCATCGATGATTTGGTCGATGCGAGGGAGGGGGAAAGGGTCCTTTGGACAGGCCTTGTTAAGGTCTTTAAAATCGACGCAGAGGCGCCAGGATTTGTCCTTTTTTGGTACCATTACTAGATTGGCTAGCCAGTCCGGATGTTTTATATCTCTAATGAATCCGGCTTCTAAGATTTTGGCTAGCTCTTCTCCCATTGCCTGTCTTTTGGGTTCGGAAAATCACCGAAGAGCTTGTTTGACCGGCTTGAATCCTTTTAGGATGTTTAGGCTGTGCTCTGCCAGCCTACGTGGGATTCCTGGCATGTCTGAAGGGTGCCAGGCAAAAATGTCCCAATTTTCCCGAAGGAATTCTCGTAGTGCGGCTTCGACATCAGGACTTAATTGTGCCCCAATGGAGGCCGTCTTTGTGGGGTCCATTGGATGGACCTGAAACTTGACTATTTCGTCTGCTGGTTTAAAAGAGGTGGACTTGGACCTCTTATCGAGTATCACATCGTCCCTATCCACTGTGGAGCACAGCGTAGTTAGTTCCTCTGCCGCTAGGGCTTCGGACAATGCCTCTAGGGCCAGTGCGGCTGTCTTATTTTCAGCGCGGAGTGCTGTATCTGGATCGCTGGCAAGAGTGATTATCCCATTGGGTCCGGGCATCTTGAGCTTCATGTACCCGTAGTGAGGTATAGCTTGGAAGATTGTGAATGCCTCTCGCCCTAACAAAGCGTGATATCCGCTGCCGAATGGGGCCACTTGGAACGTGACCTCCTCGGACCTGTAATTGTCCGGTGAGCCGAACACTACATCTAGTGTGATTTTTCCTGTGCAGCATGCTTCTCAACTAGGGATTATCCCTCTGAAGGTTGTACTGCTTCGCTCGATGCGGCTCCAGTCAATGTCCATTTTTTGAAGGGTTTCCTCGTAGATGAGGTTTAATACGCTGCCGCCATCCATGAGTACCTTGGTAAGGCGAAAGCCATCCACTATCGGACTGAGGACCAATGCGGCTGGTGCTCTAGCTGTTCAGAATTTAGGTTCGTCGCTGGCATTGAAGGTGATAGCCGTGTCACTCCATGGATTTGCTGTTGCTAGTGGGTAGACTTCGGCGAGGCCGCGGATTGTTCGTTTTCGCATGTTATTTGATGCAGAAGTCTCGAAGACTGTTAATACCGTACCAGTACTGCTGGGCTGTTTGCCCGGGGCTAAAAAGCCTTTGCCACTTTTGGCCACCTGTCGTAGTATCCAACATGCTCGAAGGCTGTGTGTTGGAGTGGCGTCCTCCGTACTATGGATTTTGCAGGGTCCGTTGAGCTAGCCCTCCAGTACGGTTCCATGCCCTTTAGGGGGTCTTTGCTTTTTGGTTTTTAACCCAGGTGCTTGAGTATGGCGCACCCTTTTACTTCGGACTAGGGTTGTGGTCAAGGCCGGACTGTCCCAAAACCTAGTTTCGGTGTTCCTGGCACTCTCTACCGCACAATATTTTTGTACGATAGTCGCTAGGTCGATGAAGCGTGTAACTTCGCGACGACTTATGGCGTTCATGATTCCCTTGTCCGTGCAATTGTTGCAGAAAATTGAAATCGCGCTTTCTTCGCAGCAGTCCTTTATCCTGTTCATAACCAGGAGGAATCTGGCCCAGTAATGATGTACTATTTCATTGGGCTCTTGCCGTATTCGAGATAGATCGCTTATGTTTGGGTGGGCGGGTGGAATCAAGTTCGGAACCCCACCTGATCTGAGGCTCAAAGGCCAAGAAGTTTCTGGATTTGGAAGTTTGACTTGCTGGATGCTTTCCAACGAATCTAGTCCGATGCCTGACTCTAAGTTCAGTATTTGATTAGCGTCCGTCCTTTCGCAGGAATCCGGCTTGGAGGGATCGGGAATCCGGACATAGTTGGTTTTCAACATAGAAGAAGGGTTGCCGCATTGTTCCTCTACCACGACAACGTGGTGGGTGGCCTGAGGAGAGTTAATCTCTCTCAGATCGGGTTTAAGCCCAATCTAGTCGTAGTCTGTGGCGACTCCCATGGCGGCGATGCGATCCAAGAGCCTGTTTACAGAGGAGAGCTCAATCGGATCTAACTGCTCGGCGAATTCCGGGCTGACGTGAAGATCGCTTTTGATGACCTGAGAGGTCATCATCGGAGCGGTGGCTGAACAAGCGGTCATAAGAAAACCACCTAGCCGGACAGTTTGGCCGGCGGCCAAAGCTCTCTTGACGACGGTACCGTCTTTAAAGACGGGAGAAGGTATCCTTCCTAATCGCGACGACACAGAGGAACTCTCAATGAAAGCACCAATGTCGGTGTCAAAACCGGCGGATCTCGGGTAGGGGGTCCCGAACTATGCGTCTAGGCGGATGGTAACAGGAGACGAGGGACACGATGTTTTTACCCAGGTTCGGGTCCTCTTGATGGAGGTAAAACCCTACGTCCTGCTAGATTAATATTGATGATGTGGGTTACAAGAGTAGATCTACCACGAGATCAAGGAGGCTAAACCCTAGAAGCTAGCCTATGGTATGATTGTTGTTCGTCCCATGGACTAAGGCCATCCGGTTTATATAGACACCGGAGAGGGCTAGGGTTACACAGAGTCGGTTACAAAGGTAGGAGATCTACATATCCGTATCGCCAAGCTTGCCTTCCACGCCAAGGAAAGTCCCATCCGGACCCGGGACGAAGTCTTCAATCTTGTATCTTCATAGTCTTGGAGTTCGGCCGATGATGGTAGTTCGGCTATCCGGACACCCCCTAGTCCGGAACTCCCTCACCCTCTGCCGGGGAGGTGCCCCAGGGCCTACCCCCGGCAGAGGACCCATGGTTGTCGGGGGAACCGCTGGTGACCGCTCTATCCCATCGGCAGCGTCCTCGGTCTCCGGCCGTCGTCGGTGGCGATAGAGTGTGGCGCAAGGCGGGGCCCTCGTCTGGCGATATGAAGCAAGGCCGGTACCTATGAAGAAGGCCCAGTGCCTGTGAAGCTTGCCGCCCCGTGACACTCTCACGTAATAATGAGTGGGGCTGTACTCGCCCCGGAGTCTCCGGAGAGCCGCCCTCGGGCCTCAGGGGCTCCCGCCCACGCCCAGTGGCAGCACTTAGCTCCGCGCTGGTGAGAAGACGTCAAAGACTAGACTAGGTGTCGGACGCGGCTTTTTCTGCTTTTCCTGCTTTTCCCCTTGGTTGTTGCTTTTCCCTGTTTGGATTTAAGTTGGATTTGAGCTTAAGGCTTGCGTGTGTCAGGGGAAGGGGTGTTTAGTCTCGTTCGAGCAATCTCTTGCATTCTGGTTGCCGCTTTGCGTCCGTCCGAGCTTCAGCTGCCTCCCCTCGCGAGCCCCTCACGAGCCGGGCCATGCCCAGCATGAACGCAGCCCAAACTGCCATCGGCGCGCCCTCTCAGGAGGATCTACTTGCAGGTTCAACAGGCTCACTCGGGAGACACTCAGGGCACCGCGACCCTCCACAAGCTAGCTTAGGGCCCATGCGGGTCAAAGGTAAACAATCCGGTCGGCTCGCCATAAACCAGTCGCTCGGCGCAGGCACATGGGTGATATCATGTCTACAAATGCGCTACCTGCAAGTTTTTACACGAGGGGCTCCCCCTCCCAAAATGCTCTTACAACCTTTTTGGGCCAAGCCCGAACTCTCTCTGCGCAGGGTAAAAACAGGAACAACACACGGTCAATCGGATAAATCCCCCAATGCATCCCCAGGAACACCTTCGGAGCCACCGCTGACGTCGCTGGCCTCGCAGTCGCCTCCTACGTCGCCACCAACAACACCTGGGTTGATCATCACTCCGCCCTCTCTAGCGCACGGGCCATTCACCACTCTGCCCTCGTCGGCGGCTACGACCATGCCGTCGTCGTCAGTGGTGAAGGCCCGAACTAGGGCTTCCACGTTGTCTTCCACCCATCTCGCCAGATCGTCCCGGACGGCCAAGGGCACCGGTGCAATGGCGGCATCGAAGTCGAAGTGGGGATCCATGTGCTAAACATGACTGAAGACATGAGAGAAAGCACGCCCAAGTAGGGCGTGGCTCCTCTCCTCCACCAACCTGTCGGCTCTACCCGAACGGGCCTCCAGCTGCGTCACCATGTCGGTGAAGAACTTAAGATTTGTCACATCCCTAGCTTCTGGTGTTGCCTAGTGTTTGCATCATGTTTAAATTTCTGAAACTTGAACTGGGGAAATTTGGAATCCTCAAAACCCTAAATAAAAGAAGGACAAAAACCCTAAAATCTCATTCATTGTTCCAAAATGCTCTTCTTAAATGTTTGATAATTTTGGCAAAGGGTTCTGGTACCAACCAAAATATTGAACATTTTTAAGGACTTAATCTTGGGACTTTGAATTTAAATCATTAGTTATTTGAATTTGAATTATATTCATATAATTAGAATATAATTTCAAATACCCTTGAAATATTTTATGAGCTTTTGGAAAAGTCCATCTAGCAACATAAATTATTCAGAGGATATTTGGCACTGTTTTGGATTTGTTAAATTTGAAAAAACAGTGGCAAAGTATAAAAACAGAAACAGAAAAACAATAAAGGAACAGAAACTACCTGGCGCTTACCTGGCAGCCCAGCCGGCCCAGCTCCTATGCGGCCCAGCCCATCTGGGCCTCCCCTGTCGTGTTCCTCCCTGCCAGGAGGACGGGCACGCGCCCGGCGCGCGCGGCCACGTGCCCCGGCCACCTCCTCCCTGCCTGGCTGCCTCCTCCTCCCCCTGGATGTCTCCCGCAACGCCACGGAGATGCCGAACCCCCTCGACCTCTCTATCACTCTCCCCGTGCCCCTCTCCTCTCTCTCCCCGGAACGCTCTCCCCCTCCTCTGTTCTCCTCACCGAACGCGCCCGCCACCGCCGACGAGAACCACCGTAGCCACCGGCCACCCCACGCCTCGCCTAAGCGCCAAGAAGCTCCGCCCCGTCCCCCTCTTCCTCCTCACCAAGACGGAAGGCGCCGGAAGCCCTGGATGCTGCCAGCTTCGCCGTTCCCCTCCTCGGCCACCGCGGGTCGCCGCCGTCAAATCCGTCCCCGTCCGACCTCCCTCAAGCTCGCCGTCCACCTCTACAGGGTCTACGTGAGCTCTCCGTCCGTTTCCCCCTCTCTGTTTCGTCGTTCGCGCGCCGTAGCTAGGTTATCTACCAAGGCTGAAACCCCACCGCCGCCGGCCATGCCGCCGCCGTCGCTCTAGCTAGCGTAGCTGGCGTCCGACCTCAGGCCCGTGCTCAGGAGCTCCCCAGAAGGCCAAGTCCACCACCCGTCTCCCCTCCCGTGCACCCTAGTGCCGAAACCATTGAGATCCGAACTACGGCAGCCGCCGCGGGTTCCACTCCGGCGAACTCCGGCCACCCCCGCACCTCCCGTTGGTCCCCCTAGATGCGCACGGGCACGGGCTATCCCCTGGTGCCCCTGGCGCGTCGATCCGTCGACTCTGGCGAGTTCCGAGCGAACTCCGCCGCGGTTCGAGGTCACCGCCGGCGAAACTCCGGCGGGAGCTGACGTGGCTCCGTCATTAGGAGCTAACCCAGCTAGTTAAGCAACCTACAGCCACTGACAGTGGGCCCCACCCCTGGTCAAACCCCAGTCAGCGCTGGGTTTGACCGGGATTAGATCCTGTGTCACTGACGTGTGGACCCCGCACGTCAGGTTTGACCTGGACCTGGCCGTTGACTCGCTGACGTCATGGTGACGTCAGGCTGACGCAATAATCATTTACTGGATTGGTTATAATCAGGAAATTTCAGAAAATGCCTAAACCTTCTAAAATTCATAGAAATTCAACTGTAACTCCAAATTAAATAATTTATATATGAAAAATTATCAGAAAAATCCAATCTATCCATCTGTACCATTTTCATGCATGTTAGAACAACTTATAGCTGCTGTTTAGCACAAATCATATTAATGGCATTTAAATATCCACATATGGAGTTTGAGTTTGAATCTTGGATTCAAACCAACTTCATTTAATCTGGTTTAGTTGCATCAGCACAAATCACATCATATTGCCATGTCACATTCATGCATCATATTGTCGCATTGCATTGATTGCGTTCTTCCTTGTTTGCCGGTAATTGTCCCCTCTCGATAGACGTGTACCGGCGATGTGATCGATGACACCGATGAAGAACTATATTATCTTCAGAAGTGCCAGGCAAGCAAAACCCCCTTGTTCATTCCGATACAATCCTACTCTCTCGCTCCTGCTCTCTTTTACTGCATTAGGACAACACCGATTCATCTGTTATTTGCTGCGGTAGCTGAACCCCTTTATCCTTTGCCAGGTCTGATTCATCGGGGATGAATCAGAGGCGTGTGAACATGTCCTACTGTGTGTGAGCTAAGTGTGTGAACACGTTTTGGTAAAGGTAGCGGTGAGAGGCCATGTAGGAGTACATGGTGGGTTGTCTCATTGCAGCCGTCCTTAGGAACTGAGTTCTGTGTTTGTGATCCATGATTCAGCTACTACCATACATTGGGCCCTGAAATATGACCCCGCTTGACTTCTTATTCACCCTAGTCCTCTGTCCAGGAGTTGCAAGTAGTTTCTGGTGTTTGTAGCTTACTGGAGGCCGTGGACAGCGCTGACCGTAGGGGTGGGCTATGATGCGGTAGGTACGTGGCACGGTGTACCGGTTGCCCGTTTGGTATCTCGGGAACCCTGTTCACATCGTTTGGGGCTGTGAGCGAAACTCTGGCCGGATCTCCTCATGGATGGAACCCGAATAGGTGATAAACCTGGACTAGAGACTTGAGTGTTTAGGTAGGTCGTGGTCTACACCCACGTCGGCTTTCGCTTGAAGTCTGCCGAGCACATGTCGTGTGCAGACGCTAAGTGGTGGAAACATGTATGAAGAAGTACACCCCTGCAGGGTTAACATCATCTATTCGAATAGCCGTGTCCGTGGAAAAGGACTTCTGGGTTGCTTATATCAGTTCATAGACAAGTGAAAGTGGATACTCTAAAATACGCAAGATAAGCGTGAGTACTATGGATGGCGTTCTCGTAGGGAGACGGGAGCGGTTCCATAGTGGTGTATTGGTTGGTGAATATGTGGACTCGTGTGCGCCTCCTCAAAAGAGTTGCTTGCAGTCATAGTTTAGGATAGCCACCGAGTCAAAGCTGGCTTGCTGCAGTTAAACTCCACCATCCCCTTTGTTGATAATGATGCATATGTAGTTAGTTCTGATGTAAGTCTTGCTGGGTACATTTGTACTCACGTTTGCCTATTTTATGTTTTTGCAGAGAGACTTCAGTCTCACTAGTAGTTCCACGTGGACTTCGACGTTTAGCTTGTTACCTCAGCTACAATCTTGTGCCCTCGGCAGGATTTGGTAGAAAGTCAGGCTTCTCAGCCTTTTTTTCATTTATAGATGTCTGTACTCAGACATGATAGCTTCCGCTTGTGTTTTGACTTGTATGCTCTGATTGTTGGGTCATGAGACCCATGTTTGTAATATATCGCTCCTCGGAGCCTATTGAATAAATACTTGAGTCGTAGAGTCATTTTGTGATGCCCTGTTGTATTGCACATATCGAGCATATTGTGTGTATGTTATTGAAATGCTTGGTATGTGTGGGATCTGGCTATCTAGTTGTTTATCCTTAGTAGCCTCTCTTACCGGGAAATGTCTCCTAGTGTTTCCACTGAGCCATGGTAGCTTGCTACTGCTCCGGAACACTTAGGCTGGCCGGCATGTGTCCTTCTTCGTTCCTGTGTCTGTCCCTTCGGGGAAATGTCACGCGATGAATACCGGAGTCCTGTTAGCCCGCTACAGCCCGGTTCACCGGAGTCCTGCTAGCCCAGTGCTACAGCCCGGATTCACTCGCTGATGACCGACATGTTCGATGTTGGGTCATGGATGCCTGTCCCTGTAAGTTAGTGCCACTTTGGGTTTACGACTAGCCATGTCAGCCTGGGCTCCTTATCATATGGATGCTAGCGACACTGTCATATACGTGTGCCAAAAGGCGCAAACGGTCCCGGGCAAAGGTAAGGCGACACCCGTGGGAATACCATGCGTGAGGCCGCAAAGTGATATGAGGTGTTACATGCTAGATCGATGTGGCATTGAGTCAGGGTCCTGACAAGATTGCCAGCATAATTGACCACATGAGGTTCCCCGACAGCTGCCTCGCAGATGATACCCAAGGCCGTATTGGCCCTTTCCCGGAGCTCGCGGAGCATGGGCTTGTGCACGTGCTCCAGGTCTGCCGCTGGCGTATCTCGTCCTCGTTCCGCCGTGCGACGGCCTCGGCCGCATCCACCCTTTGGTGGAGAAGAAGCACCTCGGCTCGGGAGGAAGCCAGTTCCGCCTGAGCCGCGCCAAGGGCGGCCCCGGTAGCATCCGCACGCCGCATCACTTCATCCAGCTTGGCCTTCAGGGCGGCGGTCCTGCCCTCTGCTTCGACCCGGATCAGCTCAAGCCTTTCCTCGAACTCGAGCCTGAGGTTCGAGCGAGCCGCCACCACCCGGCGATCAACTTCTTCCGAGGCTCAGGCTTCCCTCGCGGCGACATCATCCTCCACCCGCGCCACCAAGCGCTCCCTCATCTCTAATCGCTCAAGTTCCAGGGCGCGCTCGGTGGCCTCCAGCCTCAGTGCCTCCTCACGCTTCTGAAGCTCTGCCCGATCAACCAATCCCCCATCCACCGACGCAAGGACCGCCTCATGCAACTCCACCTTTTGCTCCAGGGAGCTGCTTAGGGCCCAGAGCTCCCACGCCCGCTCTTCTGCGGCCCTGCGCCGCTCGTTGGCATCCCGAGCCTCCTCGACGGCACGAGAGCAGGCCTCCCGAGCAGCTGCCAACGACGCCTCGGCCTTCTCGTTGTCGAGGTCTCGCTGGTGGCGCGCAAGGGCAATGGCCACCTTCATCTTGCGCCTCTCCTCAGCTAGGCGCAGGCCCTCGGCCTCAAGGCGCGCGTCCTAGTCAGCGAGCTCTACACCAAGTGGCTCACCACGTCTGCCGCCCTCCGGAGGAACCCTTGGCGAAAGGCACGGCGCTCCCGAGCGCACTCAAGCACGTCTTACGCATCTCCTTCCGCCTCGGACGTGCGAGGAGGGCCACGGATCAGCACTCCCCCGCTGGGCAGGGGGCTGGGGGCTGGCGCCCTCGCAATGGCCGGACGCGCCACGCCAGAAGTCTGGCCCAGAGCCAATTCGCCCTCCAAGGAAGATCGCAAGGCTGACCTCAACCGGTCATCATCCACAACTAGTCGAAGAGCCCAGGGCAGACTGGCTACGCCCCGGGAGGGCTCGTGAAGGATGGTCGAGAGGGGTGCAGAACCAGGATGCATCGCAGGATGGCCCGCCTCTCCAACCGGCCTCACCACAAGGGAAGTGCTGGAGCCCGGGACGCTTGGGGAAGGTGGAGAGGGCGAGGCCTGGAGGGATGGCTCCTCAGTCACCTCCGCGAACTCGGCAGGAAGGGCCCTACAGGGTAATAATCAGCTGAAGCAGCAGGAGAGTAAGGAACAGGGGAAGGGAAAGGCTTACTCATCGGTGGCGAAGTACTTCCTGCGCTTCAATAAGCGGCAAGGGTAATCATCACCCAAGGCCTCCCTTCTCTTTCTGAGAGCCTCAAAGTCCACACGGAAGCGACCCAGAAGCTCGGCGCAGGGGTCAGCTTGCGACGACGAAGAAGTGTCTGGGTGCCTGGCGTCGGGGGCCTCGCCTAGAGACACGTCGCCACATGCCACACCAAGGAGGGTGGCCGGGGCCCCGGGGGCCTCTGCCACGGGAGCCCCAGGCCGTGGCTCGGTGCCTTCAGCCGCCGCAGGGCGGGCCTCAGGAGCTGCCACCTTAGGAGTACCGCGTGGCGTCGTCATCTCGAAGGCGGCCCCTCAGCCCCCGGCGCCCCTTGCCTCCCAACTCCACCACTCGAGGAAGGACCGCCGTGGGCAACCGGAAGGGCGACCACCACAACTAGGTTCTCGGGAGGTCCCCTAAGGCCTACAGGGTGCAACCCCATTCATCGAAGCTGGGCATCTGCTTCACGAAATCGCCCCTGTTTGAGCAAAGGTACAGCAGGGCGCCCCCATGCCGGATGATGCGAGGAGAAGGGTCCCTAGTCAGGATCGTGAGAACCTTCCTCAGCACCTCGGGTGTCAGTTCTTCCTCTTGGAGCCTCATGCGGTCTTCACGTCCCTCAAAGGCCCACATCCACCGGGAATGACACTGGAGAGGGGCAATGCGGCACAGGAGGAACTCCTTCACCACCATGGGTGCCGTCACACCAAGCGACCTCAAGTACGTGAAGCGGTGCCAAATGAAGACGAGCCGGGGGCTCGTGAGTGTCTCCTGGCCCCAGCCCGAGTTGGGGATAGCGGGCACGGTTGGCTCCAAAAGCAGGGAGCTGGGCACCCCAGTGTCCACGTACAGCCACCGCTCGCGGAACCCGGTTGCGGACGGAGGAAGGCTGAAATCAATTCCCGAAGCCGCTGTTTCTGGTGCGGCAAGGAAGCTCACACACCCCGAGCATTGTGTAGGATCGCTGAGACGCAGAGAGAAGTGGCGCAGCAAGGCAATTAAAGGAGGGATGCCCATCATCGCCTCACAGACAAAAGTGAAAACGGCAAGAAGAGTAATGGATTCGGGACACAAATGCATCACGTGGATCTGGTAATGAGAAAGCACAGCGTTGAAGAAATCGGAAAAGGGGGGAACCAGACCCGCCCACAGAGCATCGGCGAAGTACCGGACCTTGGGGGCAGTTCTGTTAATGGAGAAGTGAGACGCAGGCTAGACCATCGTCCTCCCGCACTCGTTGAAGATGGTGGCGATGGCGGAATTGACCTTGTCCGAGCCTTCCCGGTTGAGTATGATCGACCGGTCAACGATGGGAGCCACCGACGGCGACAGATGGGGCGACGACACAGGCTTTGGCCCTTTCCCCTTCTTCGTCGGGGCCATGGCGACAGGAAGGGGGAGGATGCGAGAATTGATTGGAAGCAGAGGCTGGAGCTTGAGAGAAGGAAGAGCAGAAGGCGCGCGAGCAACGAGAAGAGGGGAGATTGTGTACAATGGAGGGTCCGCCTAGCTGAGGCGCAAAATAAGGAGGCCTGGGGGAACAGGGACACCCACGTCCAATCAACCGCCACGCGGCGCCCAAGGCCATAGGCTATTGGGGCCCGCGGTGCTTCGCACTTGCCTCTTCGCTTCTCTGCTAAGCCAAGTCCATGCGCGCCTTGGGCCCGGGGGCTACTGTCGGCGTTCTGGGAATGGGGGTACCCAGACTTGCCTGCCTGCGGCCTGCAGCGTGGCTCAAGGAGTGGCCCAGTGCGGCCCATCTACATTAACACATGCTCAAGACCCTCGCGAGGGGTCAAGCCTCACGGGGCGGATGACAGGAGGCTTCCTTAGGCGTGGCCTCGTCAGGTCAGCTCATGAGGAGGCGGAGAGATCAAGGCGGGGTACCTCACGAGGTGCCCGTGATGCAAGCCATGACGAAGGCCAGGCGGGCTCCAGGCGGGCACCGGCCTGCGCAGAGTCCTTGTGTCCCCTTTGGTGCAAAGGGGGCAAGCGCAGCCAAGGGTATCAAGCAAAGGCAACCATTTCGGTGCAACAAGACCAAGACCAGCAGGACGGCAGAACGGAGGTCATCGTGGAACCCAAGCCAGCATCATCGTCAGGGTCTTTTGGCAGACAAGGACCAACTTTAGTCAGGATAAGTGTACTAGATGTTCCCCTTCAAAATGGCCAATTGTTGGCGCCCTTCCCGCTCAATATTTGGGAAGAGGCCCGGGGCCTTCGCCTATAAATAGTACTAGCCACCCATAGGGGATCGGATTGGGATCGCCTTGCTAGCATGATGTTTTCATGGCTTGTCCATTTTTTGATATCTTTGCTATGCTAGATCATTGCACATCCCGGTACACCGCCGGAGGCATTCATATAGACTCATATCTTTGTTCCAGTATCGAGTTGTAATATTGAGTTGTAAGTAAATAAAAGTGTGATGATCATCATTATAGAGCATTGCCCCATAAAAATAAAGAGGCCAAAGAAGCCTAAATAAAAAAGGGGACCAAAGAAGTCCGCCCAAAAAAAGAAAAAAAAGAAAAAAAAGAAAAGGGGCAATGTTACTATCCTTTTACCACACTTGTGCTTCAGAGTAGCACCATGTTGTTCATATAGAGAGTCTCATATATTGTCACTTTCATATACTAGTGGGAATTTTCTTTATAGAACTTGGCTTGCATATACCGACGATGGGCTTCCTCAAATGCCCTAGGTCTTCATGAGCAAGCAAGTTGGATGCACACCCACTTAGGTTCAGTTTGAGCTTTCATACACTTATAGCTCTTAGTGCATCCGTTGCATGGCAATCCCTACTCCTCGCATTGACATCAGTTGATGGGCATCTCCATAGCCCATTGATTAGCCGCGTCGATGTGAGACTTTCTCCTTTTTGTCTTCTCCACATAACCTCCACCATCATATTCTATTCCACCTATAGTGCTATGTGCATGGCTCACGCTCATGTATTCTGTGAAAGTTGAAAAGGTTTGAGAACGTCAAAAGTATGAAACAATTGCTTGGCTTGTCATCGGGGTTGTGCATGATTTGAATATTTTGTGTGATGAAGATGGAGTATAGCCAGACTATATGATTTTGTAGGGATAACTTTCTTTGGCCATGTTGTTTTGAAAAGACATGATTGATTTATTAGTATGCTCAAAGTATTATTGTTCTTATGTCAAATGATAGACTATTGCTTTGAATCACTCGTGTCTTAATATTCATGCCATGATTAGACATATGATAAAGATTATGCTAGGTAGCATTCCACATCAAAAATTATCTTTTTTATCATTTACCTACTCGAGGACGAGCAGGAATTAAGCTTGGGGATGCTGATACGTCTCTGTTGTATCTATAATTTTTGATTGTTCCATGCCATTATCCTACAACTTTCATATACTTTTGGAAACTTTTTATATTATTTTTGGGACTAACATATTGATCCAGTGCCCAGTGCCAGTTCCTGTTTGTTGCATGTTTTATGTTTCGCAGAAACCCCATATCAAACGGAGTCCAAACGGGATAAAAATGGGCGGAGAATTATGTTGGAATATTTATGATTTTTGCGAAGTAAAATCAACACGAGATGGTGTCCGAGGTGGCCACGAGGCAGGGGGCGCACCTGCCTACCCTGGGCACGCCCTGACCCTCGTGGGCCCCTCGTAAGGCGGTTGCTGCTCTTATTTTTCCACAAGAAAGCTAATTTTTGAGAAAAATCTGGGCGAAAGTTTCAACCCAATCGGAGTTACAGATCTCCGGATATAAAAGAAATGATGAAAGGGCAGAATCTGGGAACGCAGAAACAAAGGGAGAAAGAGAGACAGATCCAATCTCGGAGCCAAGGACCAGAGGGGAAACCCTTCTCCGATCTAGGGAGAAGGTCAAGGAAGAAAAAGAAGAAGGGGGCTCTCTCCCCCTTGCTTTCCGTGGCGCCGGAACACCGCCGGGGGCCATCATCATCACCGCGATCTTCACCAACAACTTCATCGCCTTCATCACCAACTCTTCCCCCCTCTATGCAGTGGTGTAACCCCTATCTTACCCGCTGTAATATCTACTTAAACATGGTGCTCAACTCTATATATTGTTTCCCAATGATGTATGGCTATCTTATGATGTTTGAGTAGATCCGTTTTGTCGTATGGGTTAATTGATGATCGTGATTGGTTTGAGTTGCATGTTTTATTATTGGTGTTGTCCTATTGTTCCCTCTGTTTCGCGCAAGCGTGAGGGATTCCCGCTGTAGGGTTTGCAATATGTTCATGATTTGCTTATGGTGGGTGGCGTGAGTGACAGAAGCACAGACCCGACTAAGTAGGTTGTTTGCATATGGGATAAAGGGGACTTGATGCTTTAATGCTATGGTTGGGTTTTACCTTAATGATCTTTAGTAGTTGCGTATGCTTGCTAGAGTTCCAATCATAAGTCCATATGATCCAAGAAGAAAAACTATGTTAGCTTATGCCTCTCCCTCAAATAAAATTGCAATAGTGATTACCGGTCTAGTTATAGATTGCCTAGGGACAAATAACTTTCTCGTGACAAAAAGCTCTCTACTAAAACTAACTTAGTTGTGTCTTCATCTAAACAGCCCCTACTTTTTATTTACATGTTCTTTATTATCTTGCAAGCCTATCCAACAACACCTACAAAGTACTTCTAGTTTCATACTTGTTCTAGGTAAAGCAAACACTAAGCGTGCATAGAGTCGTATCAATGGCAGATAGGACTTGAGAGAATATTTGTTCTACCTTTAGCTCCTCGTTGGGTTCGACACTCTTACTTATCGAAAGAGGCTACAATTCTCCCCTACACTTGTGCGTTATCACCTTTCCAAAAAGATGTTGGGTGGGGTGGGGTCACGTTTAGCGCCTATTCGGGCGGGGACATCCGCCGCTTGATTGTTTTCTCTAACCACGTGATGAAATTTGAGCCCCTCAAACCGAGCTTGTCGGCGTTCTGGGAACGGGGGTCCCCAGACTTGCCTGCGTGCAGCCTGCGGTGTGGCTCAAGTGGGGGCCCAGTGCAGCCTAGCTTCATCATCTCAAGCTCAAGACCCTCGCGAGGGGCCAAGCCTCGCGGGGCGGACGACAGGAAGCTTCCTCAGGAGCAGCCTCATCAGACAGGCTCGCGAGGAGGCGGAGAGATCAAGGCAGGGTACCTCGCGAGGTACCCGTGAGGCAAGCCATGACGATCGAGGCCAGGCAGGCACCAGGCGGGCGCCGGCCTGTGCTGTGTCCTTGTTTCCCCTTTGGTGCAAAGGGGGCAAGCACAGACCAAGGCATCAGGAAAAGATTACAGTTTCAGTGCAACAAGACCAAGACCAGCCGAGCGGTAGGATGGAGATCACCGTGGAGCCCAGGACGACGTCACCACCAGAGTCTTTGGCACACGAAGACCAACTTTAGTCAGGATAAGTGTACTAGATGTTCCCCTTCAAAATGGCCAATTGTTGGCGCCCTTCCCGCTCATTATTTGGGAAGAGTCCCAGGTCCTCCCTCTATAAATAGGACTAGCCACCAAAGTTGACGGGATGGGATCCAGATTGCGCATAGACTAGAAATAGGCGACTGAACTCACCCAAGCAGTTCATCGCACCAGCTCAAGAACAGCACCACGCGAGGCTGTTCTCCCTTTGTATTGTTCATCATCAGCCCCTGAGGCAATCCACCACACCACACACTGGAGTAGGGTATTACACCACAATGGTGGCCTGAACCAGTATAAACCTCGTGTCCCTTGTGTGTTCTTCTTTCTAGCCTAGATTCCTTGCGAGGCCTCGAGACGCGAGCTGGTAGGGGAAAGATCTTCGTGCGCACCCCAGAGTTCGAACCTCAAGGGTCTGCCGAAACCCGAAATCCGACATTTTGCGCGCCAGGTAGGGGTGCGCCGGAATCTTTCTGCCGCTGGTCACGTGTGATCTTCTGTCGTATCCATGGCTGACGCTTGTCGAGCTCGCGCCAAGCGTCGGGCTGCTCTCGCCACCCGCGTCGCCCAGACGGCGCCCGTCGGCAGACGCCCCCGTTGTTCCCCGTCGCCTGCCGCCAACGCCGCCACCGGCCGGCGAGGAACGAGCAGCAGGCCTTGTCCCTGCATCCTTCGGTATGGCGGGAAGGCCGCACCGCCACCCAGTCGCTGACTCTAGCCGGTTCGTCATCCCACGCCCGTCGCACCCCCACGGACGTGCATGCTGCACTTCTCCTGGCGTGTGAGCTCTTGCACTACCGTCCCGTCGACGACCTCTACGAGGACTGGCTCGCCCGCATCACCGAGCTCGTCAGCGCCTCAGGGGGCTCTCCTATGCCATCTCTCTCGCTGCCTCGCCCTCCATCCTGTGCAGGAGGCGTGGATCAAGAGGTGCCTCCGCCACCTCCTCCCCAAGAAGGCGCCTTGGCTCCAAGGCGCGCGGCCCCAGGGCGAGACCCACCGCGTCCTGCACCTGCATAGCAAGAAAGGAGCTGCAAAGAAATCCCTCGTCCCCAAGAAGGTGCTCACGTGCTCCCGGCACCGGTGCGCCATGAACGCATCCCGCACCACCACGTCAAGACCCCGCGCTACTCCAGGCAGCGGTGCATGGGAATCCCCAGGAGCAAGCCCCGCATCAGCAGAGAGCTCCGGTGGCCACCGCAGTCTGCCGCGCCTTCACCCCCGAGCTATGTAGTGTCGCATGGCTAGGCAAGTTCAAGCCTGACCTGCCCTCTCACTACGATAGCACTACAGACCCCACGGAGTTCCTCCAGCTCTACGAGCTGGGCATCGAGGCCGCCAACGGGGACGAAAAGGTCATGGCGAATTGGTTTCCCATGGCGCTCAAGGACGGTGCCCGCACCTGGCTCCTGAACCTGGCTCCTGGCATGATCTCCTCCTAGGACGAGATGCGCACTCGCTTCATCGCCAACTTCCAAGTCACTCGCGACCGGCCCCCGGCAATGAGTGACCTGCGCCGCATCAAGCAACAGCCAGGAGATACCCTGCAAAAGTACATCCAGCGCTTCAACAACGCCCGCCTCAAGATCCCCAGGGTGACTGAGGAAGCTATCATCTCAGCCTTCTCCGATGGTGTGCGTGACATCAAGATGAAAGAGGAGCTAGCAATCCATGAAGACCTGTGCACATCCCTGGAGCTGTTCAACTTGGCGACCAAGTGCGCCAGGGCTGAGGAAGGGCGCCTCTCCCTCCTCGAGCTTCCGGCTGCCGATCCAGAAGAGAAGAAGCCCAAGGTCAAGGACGTGAAGCGTAAGGGAGCTGCAGTGCTCGCAGCAGAGCCAGACACCAAGCAGGGCAGGGATCAGCCTGAGTCATCCAAGGGTAGCCGGTACTGCATGTACCACGACCTCCACACCCACAACACCAACGAATGCCAAGAGCTCAGGGCAGTGCGAGATGGGCGTATCGGCCGACGCCCCGAGCGCAATGATCGGGGCTATGGCCGAGGAGGAGGAAGAGGCAGAGGACGATGGAAAGACCGTGGCCCTCGCCAAGGGTGGCATGACCGACCTCGCAAGGACCGTTGGCAGGACCAGCCTCGCGAGGGAGGTTGGACGGATCAGCCTCATGAGGATCGCCCGCACGACAACGCAGGCCTCCCTCCTCTGCCACCACCGCCAAGGAGGAATAAAGACCAGCATCAGGACGAGGGGGCTGGGGGCTTCTAGGAGCCGCGCGCAATTGCTTGCATCCTGGGCGACGCTCAGGCCCCAGCCTCTCAGTGCATCTTCAAGCAGTTTGCTCGCGAGGTGAATGCAGTCCTCCTCAAGTTTGAGGCCACGCGCCCTCTCAGGTGGTCTGCGTGCGCTATCACGTTCAGCTCAGCGGATCACCTCAAGTGCGCAGCAACAGCCGGAGTCCTCCCAATGCTTTGTTCCCTAGTCATCAGCAATGTGCAAGTCACCCGGACCCTCATCGATGGCGGAGTAGGACTCAACGTCATGTCCGTCGAGACATTCAACAATCTCCAAGTGCCATATGATCAACTTCAGCCGACCAAGCCTTTCTCAGGAGTCACTAATGGTTCCACTGTTCCGATAGGGCAAGTTCGCCTTCCTGTCACCTTTGGGCTGCGCAACAACTAACGCACCGAGCTCATTGACTTCGACGTCGCCCACATTTGCCTGCCATACAATGCCATCCTCGGGTATCCAACCCTGGCCAAGTTCATGGCAGTGACTCACCATGGCTACAATGTCCTCAAGATGCCAGGAAGCGGTGGAGTCATCATAGTGCCTTGTGAGGAAAGGGATGCAGTGTGTTCTCTTGAGCATGCCTTCCAAGCCGCGGCAATCGAAGACCCAGATCATAGGAGCGGGAGACTTCCCGAGGAGGTCTCTAAGAAGAAGAAGACTTCACTTGGCCCAAACCCTTAGGAGGCGGGTACCTCCGGAGGTGTCGCGTCAGGACTCGCGTCTGCATCGACGTGCCAGGGCTCAACCGAGCCGCGTCTCAGGAGCGCCTCTGGCCTTCACGTGTGGGGCGTTGCGAGGGTCCACCCCACAGCTACGTTCGCATGCCTTTCGGCCTGCCGAACACGGTCGCCGCTCATCAGCGCCTGCTGAGGAGCATTCTGGAGGCTCAGGAGGTCAGGCATCATGCGATCCTGATGGAGATGGAGATGGCCCTCGAAGGTCCACCTGTGCCCCTGGGGCCTCCCGAGGCTCCAGGTCCCGGGAGCTCGTGAGGGTCGGCCTCCTCACCACGCGTCGTCCGCTACTTCAGCATCCCTTCATCCTCAACCGTATGAGGTGACATCTTCCAAAGTTCCATTTTCAGCTGGGAGCGCCCACAGGGCTGCATCATTCCCAGGTCGCGTGGGTCCATCCCTGCGGCGTGTATCCATTTTGCTCATGCTCTTTACGTACCTTGTTAGGGGTGCCCCTCGGGCTGCATTATCCCCAAGTTGCTCGGGCCTGACCCAGTGGCGTTTGCTTTTTCCGCATCTCTCTAAATGGATTTGCTTCTTCATGCTTAACCTGCTTGACTTAATCGCCTCCTCGATTGACATCTACCTTTGGAGCCGCTCGCTCTAGCACGGCGCTTGCACATGGGTCCGTCCCTGCAACACCGACAAATCTAAGTGGTCGAGCTCTGTCTGCGGCAGCCCCGCAAGGCGCCACCTCACCAGGCCCTCAATGCCCCCATCACTCCTTAAGAGCAACCAATGGCTGGTTGGCAACCGTGACGGCAAACCTTGTTTCCCTTGTGATTGGTATGCAGGACCCGCTCCAGGAGTAACGCTGGTGGCGTCGCGAGCCTTCTCTCCCTCTTTCCGGCACAATCCGCTCGCGCGTTAAAAGGGGGCGCCTGAGCATCACGACTCATGGGCTCTTACTGGCTCTCCAGCCCTCACCCCCTGTCCTTGACCCACGGCATCGCGACCTGTCATACCAGCGGCGGCTGAGCTCGCTCGAGGGCCGGGACCTGAGGACGTAGAGCATGAAGGAAAGTGTGGGGGAGAGGGAAGAAGCTCACGAGGACCTAACCCAGAAACACCTCAGCTGCCGCCACGCAGGCCCGGCACTTCGCCGAAAACTACTCCAAGCCTATGAGATAAGTCATGCAAAAAACTGAATTGACTCAACGCTAAACCCTCGCCTACTGCAGCTCTATCACGACAACGTTGCTTGCCTTTCTTGCCCAGCGGAGGCTGCTTGAGCGCTAAAGGGGACCTCCTGAGCATCGCGAATCATGGGCTCTTACTGGACCTTGGGCCGCTCACCTCCTGGCCTTGACCACGGTATCGCGACCTGACATACCAGCGATGGCTAAAGCCTGCCTGGGGACCGGGACCTGTCGGTGTAGAGCCCCAAGCCCTCACGAGGAAAGAAAGGGGGAGCTGAGCCGGGGCAGAACGCGCCTCCCGCATCGTTTCATGACAAGGATGTACTATTCATAAAAACATGGCAAGCGCCTTACATACCCCCATGGGGTGTCATTTCGGTTCCTCGCAGGGAACAAAAGGTGCTAAGGAGTGATAACTACGCGCGCCTCCGCAGGAGACGCCATCATCAACAGTGGGCCATCGGGCACCGACGCCAACCCCATCCAGATCAGCAACGCCGACGGCCTGATGCGCCCGCCCTGCTCCGGGCGTGACGCGAGCTTGGGGGCTCGTAGCTGTTGTCGCCTGTCTCCGGAGTCGTGTGGAGCTTGGCGGAGTCGCTGGACCCTCCGGCTCCTCCGCTGCTGCCTGAGGAGCTACTGGGGAAGCGGCTGGCAGGCCTGGCCCTTGCCTCGCCGATGCTCCGGCCGCCTCCCTTGGGGGCAGCATTCCAGCCGGCGTCCTTCCGCGTCGAAGACCTTGAAGAACATCAAGGAGGCGCCATCGTATTAGAGATGGATTACGAGGGCGCCCCCCGTCCGGCAGATCCGGCGATCTCGCCCCAGCCGCAGGTCAGGAAGACCTTGCCCGGGGCAACAACCTCAACCTCCGCCTCAGTCGCGGGGGTGTTGCAGTCGGCATGCTGCAACCAGAGCTCTAGAGGCCCCCTCGGCGGAATCTCGAAGGCGAAGGTGGGAGGAAGGCGAATCCAAGATCGAGGAGGCATGGCGGCGTGAAGCACAAGCTCGCGAGAGGAGCCCTCTACGTGGACTCCAGGGGGAACGACGCGCACCGCCGTAACTCGGCGGCGTCGGCGGCGGCACCGTCGGTGCCGCTCGACGCCTTCTTCTCCAGGGCCCTCGATTCGAGCGCATAAGGGTAGCGGAAACCCAGGCAGCGGCCGCTCATACCAGGGCCTCGACGCCTCCTGCCGAGCACCCTCGTCTCAGCGGCAGGGAACTGGCCGCTTCTTCGGCGGAAGAGGGTCGGGACCCTCTCGGGGGCCTTTCCCTTCTCTTCTACAGAAAACCGACAGATTGGTGCCATTGGTGAAAGGTGGAGCAAGGGCAAAGAAGAAGAAGGAAAGGAGCAGCAGGAAGGGATGGACTGGAAGGGCTCGCGTCGTTCCGTACTTATAGCCGGAGAAGGCCAACCGTCGGCCTCCACGATCGCAGGTAATCATGACCCATTTTTGCATGCATGGACTTGTCAGATGGACGGTTACTGAGGCGTCGTGGGGAAGCGGAGACGCCCACGTCCAATCAATCGCCATGCGGCACCCAAGGCTGTAGGCTATTGGGGCCCGCGGCGCTTCGCACATGCCCCTTCACTTCTCTGCTAAGCCAAGTCCGGGCGCACCTTGGGCCCGGGGGCTACTGTCGGCGTTCTGGGAACGGGGGTCCCAGACTTTTCTGCCTACGGCCTGTGGCGTGGCTCAAGTGGGGGCCCAGTGCAGCCCAGCTTCATCATCTCAAGCTCAAGACCCTCGCGAGGGGCCAAGCCTCGCGGGGCGGACGACAGGAAGCTTCCTTAGGAGCAGCCTCATCAGGCAGGCTCGCGAGGAGGCGGAGAGATCAAGGCAGCGTACCTCGCAAGGTACCCGTGATGCAAGCCATGATGATCGAGGCCAGGCAGGCGCCAAGCAGGCACCAGCCTGCGCTGTGTCCTTGTTTCCCCTTTGGTGCAAAGGGGGCAAGCACAGGCCAAGGCATCAGGAAAAGGTTACCGTTTTGGTGCAACAAGACCAAGACCAGCCGAGCGGCAGGATGGAGATCACCCTGGAGCCCAGGACGGCGTCACCACCAGAGTCTTTGGCAAATGAAGACCAACTTTAGTCAGGATAAGTGTACTAGATGTTCCCCTTCAAAATGGCCAATTGTTAGCGCCCTTCCCGCTCATTATTTGGGAAGAGGCCCAGGGCCTCCCTCTATAAATAGGATTATACACCACAGTAGATGGGATGGGATCCAGATTGCACATAGACTAGAAAGAGGCGACTGAACTCACCCAATAAGTTCATCGCACCAGCTCAAGAACAGCCCCTCACGAGGCTGTTCTCCCTTTGTATTGTTCATCATCAGCCCCTGAGGCAATCCACCACACCACACACTTGAGTAGGGTATTACACCACAATGATGGCCTGAACCAGTATAAACCTCGTGTCCCTTGTGTGTTCTTCTTTCTAGCCTAGATTCCTTGTGAGGCCTCGAGACACAAGCTAGTAGGGGAAAGATCTTTGTGCGCACCCCAGAGTTCGAACCTCAAGGGTCTGCCGGAACCCGAAATCTGACAGAGCTGACATCTTAAGGGTGACATTACGATAGGCTGCCATTTTTCAGATCTTTGGCATCGAAGTCTCCATTTATTTGAGATATTGCAAGGTTTGAATCCGCACGCACCTCCAGGTGCTGAATTCCCATGGAGACGGCCATCCAAAGACCATGTAACAGAGCCTCGTATTCGGCTGCACGGTTAGAGTGTGTGAATAATACTTGGAGTACGTATTGGACTGTATCTCCTGTGGGGGATGTTAAGACAACACCTGCCCGAAGACCTGCCAGCATTTTAGAGCCGTCGAAGTGCATGATCCAGTTGGAGTATGCGCCATACTCTTAGGGAGTTCAGCCTCTGTCCATTCGGCGACGAAATCCGCCAGTACTTGAGATTTAATGGCTCGTCGTGGTTTATATGTGATGTCGAATGGGAGGAGCTCGATGGCCCACTTGGCAATCCGGACCATAGCATCGCGGTTGTTTATTATGTCGTTGAGTGGTACTTCGGAGGCCACCATGATCGAACACTCCGGAAAGTAGTGTCTTAGTTTCCGGGATGCCATGAAGACCGTGTATGCTATTTTTTGGTAATGTGGGTACCGGGATTTGCATGGTGTGAGGATAGTGGATATGTAGTATACCGGCTTCTAGTTAGCTTCTGGATTTGCTTGAGGTCTGTTGGAGTATCCAATTATGACAAAGCTCAGATTTTAGCTGGGTTTGCTTTAATTCCTCTATTGGAAATAATGAAGCCCAGCAGCTTTCTGGCAGGAACACCGAAAACACATTTTTTCGGATTGAGCTTAATGTCATATGTTCAGAGGTTATCGAACATGAGCCTTAGATCATCTATTAACGATTCGGCATGTCTAGTCTTGATGACCATGTCATCGACATATGCTTCAACTGTTTTGTCGATTTGTTTCTCCAGGCATGTTTGAATCATGCGTTGATAGGTGGCACCAGCGTTTTTGAGCCCGAAAGGCATAGTGTTGAAGCAAAAAGGCCCGTATGGGGTTATGAATGTCGTTGCAGCTTGATTGGACTCCGCCATCTTGATTGATGGTATCTAGAGTACGCGTCGAGGAAACACAGTGAGTCGTGTCCCACAGTAGCATCGATAATCTGATCGATGTGTGGGAGAGGGAAGGGGTCCTTAGGGCAGGCCTTGTTGAGGTCTTTGAAATCGACACATAGGCGCCATGATTTATCCTTCTTTGGTACCATCACCAAGTTTGCTAGCCAATCTAGGTGTTTTATTTCTCTGATGAATCCGGCCTTGAGTAGCTTGGCTAGTTCCTCTCCCATGGCTTGTCGTTTGGGTTCTGAAAAGCGCCATAGTGTTTGCTTGACCGGCTTGTAACCCTTCAATATGTTAAGGCTGTGTTTGGCTAGCCTGCATGGGATCCCTGGCATATCGGAAGGGTGCCAAGCAAAAATATCCCAATTCTTGTGTAGGAACGTCCGCAGTGCGCCGTCGATTGTGGGGTCCAACTTTGCCCTGATGGATGCTGTTTTTGAAGAGTCCGTTGGGTGGACTTGGAATTTGACTATTTCGTCCGATGGTTTAAAGGAGGTGGACTTGGGTCACTTATCGGGTATCATGTCGTCCCTATCCACTATTGAGCGTAATGCAGTTAATTCTTTGGCCGCGAGGGCTTCAGACAATGCTTCGAGGGCCAAGGCAGTTGTTTTGTTTTCGGCATGGAGTGCTGTGTCCGGATCACTCGCAAGGGTGATGATTCCATTGGGCCCCGACATCTTGAGTTTCATGTACCCATAATGGGGTATAGCTTGGAAGCTCGCGAACGCATCCCTCCCTAACAAGGCGTGGTATCCACTTGTGAAGTGGGCCACCTAAAAGGTTATCTCTTCGGACCGATAGTTCTCCGGCCTGCCGAATACCACATCGAGTGTGATGTTTCCAGCGCATCTTGCTTCCCGGCTAGGAATAATTCCTCGGAAGGTTGTGCTGCTTTGCTCAATGCGGCTCATGTCTATTTCCATTTTATTGAGAGTTTACTCGTAGATGAGGATTAGTCTGCTACCACCGTCCATGAGCACTTTGGTAAGCCGGAAGCCGTCCACGATTGGACTAAGGACTAAGGCGGCTGGTGCCCGGACTGTCTTGAATTGCGGTTCGTCACTGGCATTGAAAGTTATGGCCGTGTCGCTCCAGGGGTTTATTGCTGCGACTTGGCAGACTTCGGCAAGGCCGCGGAGTGCTCTCTTGCGCCTATTACCTGTGGCAAAAGTCTCGAAGACTGTCAATACTGTAGCATTTTGTTCTGTGGGATGTTGCTCTGCGGTGTTTTTTATGAGGAGATCCTCGCCGCTTTTGGCCACCTGCCGAAGTATCCAACATGCTCTAAGGTTGTGTGTTGGTTTGGTATCCGGTGTGGTGTGTATTTTGCATGGCCCATCGAGCCATCCCTCCAAAACGGTTGTGCGCCCTGAAGTGGTCTTTGATTTCTTCGCGATTGGATCGGGCGACCTACGAGGGTACACCCTTTTTGTTCGGACGAGGGGGTTCAACGAGAGCCAGTGGATCCTAAAAGGCTGCCTGAATCTTCCAGGCGCTTTCCATCACGCAGTACTTCTGTACTATGGTCACCAAGTCACCGAAGCATGATATGTGACGGCGATTTATGGCGTTGAGGAGTCCCTTGTATGTGCAATTTTTGCAGAATAATGAGATTGCATCTTCATCGCAACAGTCCTTGACCTTGTCCTTGACGATGAGGAATCTGGCCCAAAAGTGATGTACAGTCTCTTGGGGCTATTGTCTAATGCGGGAAAGATCGCTTGAGTCTGGGCGGGTGGGTGGATTTAAGTCCGAACCCAGATCTAATTAGTGACCCAGAGCTTGAGGAGTTTTCGAACTTAATAGTTTGGAATCCGAGATGTAAACCGGTTTTCCTGGCCCACAGTCCGATTCTGAGTTTGGAGTTTTGGGCATGCCTTCGCACGGGCATGTATCCGGCTCAGTGAGCTCGGAAATCCGGACATATTTCATCCTCAAAATGGGGGAAGATTTTTCGGATTGCTCCTCCACCACCGTATCTGATGGGTGATCGGCGGAGATTCAATCTCTCTCTGATCGGTTTAAGCCCAAACCGATCATAGTCTGAAGCGACTCCTAGAGCGGCCATGCGATCCAGGAGTCCGTTTAAAGACGATAACTTGGTTGGATCCATCTGCTCGGCGTATTCCGAGCTGATGCAGAGGCAATTTTCGATGACTTGAGAGGTCATGGTAGGCGCAACGGCCGAACGGGCGGTCAATACGAAGCCGCCCGGCTGGAGAGTTTGGCCTAAGGCCAGAGCTCCCCCGAAGGTGATGTTGTCCTTGATAACAACGCGAGCCATCAAGCCTATCTTCTAACTGTGCGGAACTCTCAATGAAAGCACCAATGTCGGTGTCAAAACCGGCGGATCTCGGGTAGGGGGTCCTGAACTGTGCGTCTAAGGCTAATGGTAACAGGAGGCGGGGGACATGATGTTTACCCAGGTTCGGGCCCTCTCGATGGAGGTAATACCATACTTCTTGCTTGATTGATCTTGATGATATGAGTATTGCAAGAGTAGATCTACCACGAGATCATAGAGGCTAAACCCTAGAATCTAGCCTATGGTTATGATTGTTGTTGTCCTACGGACTAAACCCTCCGGTTTATATGGACACCGGAGGGGGCTAGGGTTACACACAGTCAGTTCCAGAGAAAGGAATCTTCACATCCAAATCTTCAAGCTTGCCTTCCACGCAAAGGAAAGTCCCATCCGGACACGGGACGAAGTCTTCTATCTTGTATCTTCATAGTCCAACAGTCCGGCATACGCATATAGTCCGGCTGTCCGAGGACCCCTTAATTCAGGACTCCCTCAGTCTGCGCTCCGCCAACCATGTGAGCTCGATATCGCGGTCCCTGACGGCGTCCTCCTGAGCCTTCATCTTCTCCTCCTCCACTTGGCGGCCACGAGCTTCTTCAGCGTGCTTGTCGCGTGGATCCTTCAGCTCGGCCTCCAGTGCCGTGCAGCAGTCCTGGGCGACCGCGGCATCCTTCAGTGCCGCCTCGCGAGCGGCTGCGGCTTGGGTGGCGACCTGTTTCTCCTCCTCAGAGTCTGCCGCGACCCGCCTCAGCGCCGATGGACAGAGGCGTCAGAATGAAGCCAGCTGGAGACCAGCTCCAGGCGCCCGGCTACCAGATGGGAGTCGGTGCCTTGGAGGTCTTCTCGCAGCTGGGCCAACTCGGAAAGGGCACGATCCAAGACATCTGAGGAGGCAGAAGGACCTGGAACCAGCGGCGCAGTAGAAGGAGGAGGCGTCAGCGTAACCTCGGCTCGGGAGACACGGGGCTCCTGAGCCTTGGCTACCTCAGCAACATCATCTGGTATCAGCACCTCTGGAGCCAGCGGGGCCATGGGGGCTGGTGCACCACCAGGGCGCTCCTCCAGTCCTCGCGAGGATGACCGGGCAGGGGAGGTGCGAACATCGTCGCCTCCCCTCCCCGCGGATGAAGGAGCGGCCGCGGCAGATGAGTCTACCCCAGATGGAGTCACCGCACCCCCCTTCCTCTTCTTCGCCGCAGGCAGCGGCCTAACCAATCGATGAAGAACATCAAGCTCCGGCAGCATAATCAAGGACAAGATGAAGCGCAAACACTTACTGGTTCACCACAGCGTAGCTCAACAACCTCTTGCCGAGCTTGAAGCCCGAGAGCCTCGAGGCTCGGGGCGCAGCCGCCAGGGCTCCAGGAGCAGGGGAAGGTGCAGCAGAAGGGCTAGAGGTGGCTCTAGGCGGCGCCTGGGCAGAAGCGGCCTCTCGGGAGATTAGCACTGACCTGCCCTTCTTCGGGATCGCAGGCGGATCCTCCTCCTCTTGAGTGGCGTCGGCCTCGTTGTCGTCTGACAAGGTGCAGAGGATGTAGACCCTGCGCGGGGTGGGGGGGGGAGGTCTCCCCCGTCCCTTCGATGGTCGTCTCCGAGTCATGCTCCTCGTCTTCTTCCTCTCCACCTCCCCTGCGGGAGTCACCCGAAGAGACATCCACCGGTGCCGTCACCCCCTGGACCACAGGGGGCGCCGCCGGCACCAGGTCGTGCCCATCAAAGGTGGGCATAGCAACCACTACCTGCACCCTATCCTCGCAGAGGAACAAGGGGACAGGGGCATTTGGCGGGTGTTCCTGGTCGTCTCCAACCAAGAGGCGGAGAGCTGCGGCCAGATCCTCATCGGCCAAAGCCGCAGGACTCAAGCAAAGCTTGTCATCTGTGCGATCGAGCATCCACAAGGGGTGCGAGTGCGCCTGAAGCGGAGCCACCCGCTGCATCAAGAACTCCCTCAAGAGTGCGGCCCCTGTTAGCTACACCACCTTCGCGTTGCCCGGCTTCAAGTCGGCACTCATCTTCTCCAGCACCAACTTCGCCCGATCGTCAGTAAGCTTCGCATGAGACCACCTTTCATTAGGGTGGGGCATCTCCGTAGGCAGCGCCAACCGGGGGTGGACGCACTTGGCGTCCATCATGACTCACTTGCTCCGGAAGTTGTCGGCCCTCTTCCCGGCTTCGAGATTGCGTTGGCCTTGCGTACGCAACGAAATTGGTGCATGCCAAGGTGTGCTCGCCGTTGGTCCGGAGGAGGAAGAAGTGGCACAGCAGGGCCACGGATGGCATCACCCCAACATGCGCCTCACTATAGTAGGCGAAAATCGACAAGAGAAGAATGGAGTTGGGATGCAGATGAAGGGCCTGCAACCTCTAATGGCTGAGGACGGCGTAGAAGAAGTCAGAGAAGGGAGGAACTAGGCCTGCGATGACGACGTTCGTGAAGAAGGGTTAGAAAGTGCTCCCCTGAGCCTCCGGCTCGGCGGAGCCGGCCCGGAGTTTGATCACCCCTTTTCATTACCCTCCGCCACCGTCAGCAGGCGCGTGTCGGCGAGATTCTTCTCTGAGACATAGGGCGCATCCAGGGCCGGTGCGTACCAAGCTGGCTGCGCATCAACCTTGGCCTTGCGGGACGCCATCACTCGCTGAAAGGGAAGGAGTAGAGCGGATCTGGAGATTTCAGAAGCAAGAAGCGAGGAAGGGGATCTGGAGCAAGACGAAGGAAAGCAATGAAGGCAAGCCTTGCCTGAGCCAGCCTTTTGTCAGTCCGGCAGTTGTCGAGGCAGCATGGGGAAGAAGAGACGCCCATGTCCAATCAGTCGCCACGCGTCTCCCAAGGCCGCAGGCTGTTGGGGCCCGCGGCGCTCCGCACTTGCCCTTTGGCTTCACCGCTAAGCCAAGTCCGAGCGCGCCTTGGGCCCGGGGGCTACTGTCGGCGTTCTGGGAACGGGGGTCCCTAGACTTGCCTGCCTGCGGCCCGCGGCGTGCCTCCACCATGGGCCCAGTATGGCCCGTCTTCATCAACCAACGCTCAAGAACCTCGCGAGGGGCCAAGCTTCGCAGGGTGGACGACACAAGGCCTCCTCAGGAGTGGCCTCACCAGGAAGGCTCACGAGGAGGCGGAGAGATCGAGGGAAAGGGTACCTCGCGAGGTTCCCGTGACGCAAGCCATGACGACCAAGTCCAGGCGGGCGCCAGCCCGTGCAGTGTCCTTGTTTCCCCTTTGGTGTTAAGGGGGCAGGCATAGGCGCGGAGTACCGAGGCATCAGGCAAAGGTTTCCATATCGGTGCAACAAGACCAAGATCAGCAGGACGACAGGACGGAGGTCACCATGGAGCCCAAGGCGGCGTCAACACTAGCGCCTTTGACTGGTGAAGACCACCATTAGTCAGGATAGCTTGTACTAGTTGTCCCCTTTGAAAATGGTCGTTGTTGGATCCCTTCCCTCTCGATATTTGGGAAGAGCATCAGGGCCTCTATAAATAGGGCTAGCCACCATAGTAGAAGGGACGAGTTAAGTTCATCTACACACCACACCAGCTCAAGAACACCTCTCCTCGCGAGGCTGTTCTTCCCTTGTACTGTTCATCATCAGCCCAAGAGGCAATCCACCACCACACACAGGAGTAGGGTATTACACCACAACGGTGGCCCGAACCTGTATAAATCTTGTGTCTCTTGTGTTGTGAGTTCATCGTGCTAGCTTAGAGATCGCGGCGAGGTTGACGGCATGATTCGGTTGGGGGAAATCTTCATGTGCACCCCAGTGTTCGAACCTCAAGGGTTTTGCTGGAACCCGATATTCGACAGCTCGCTCCATTGTTCTGGAGAACGGAGTTTTAGTCATATTGCCCATGAGGATTGGTTCACAAGTATCAAATGATTCATAATCAAGTGATTCCAAAAGTCCATCTGCATGGAGTTTCTTCATGCGCTTTACACCAATCTGACCTAAACGCTAGTGCCACAAATATGTTGCACTATCATTATCAACTTTGCATCTTTTGGCATCAATATTATGAATATGTGTATCACCACAATCGAGATTCAACAGAAATAGACCATTCTTCAAGGGTGCATGACCATAAAAGATATTACTCATATAAATAGAACAACCATTATTCATTGATTTAAATGAATAACCTTCTCGCACTAAACAAGATCCAGATATAATGTTCATGCTCAATGCTGGCACCATTAACAATTTTTCATATCTAAAACTAACCCCGAAGGTAGATGTAGAGGTAGCATGCCGACGGCAATCACATCGACCTTGGAACCATTTCTGATGCGCATTGTCACCTTGTCCTTAGCCAATCTTCGTTAAATGCATAGCTCTTGTTTCAAGTTACAAATATGAGCAACCGAACCAGTATCAAATACCCAAGCGCTACGACGAGCATTAGTAAGGTACACATCAATAACATGTATATCAAATATACCTTTGTTCACTTTGCCATCCTTCTTATTTGCCAAATACTTGGGGTAGTTCCGCTTCCAGTGACTAGTCCCTCTGCAGTAGAAGCATCCAGTTCAGGCTTGGGTCCAGCTTTGGGCTTCTTCTTGGGAGTGGCAACTTGCTTGCCATTCTTCTTGAAGTTCCCTTTCTTTCCCTTGCCCTTTTTCTTGAAACTAGTGTTCTTGTTAACCATCAACACTTGATGCTCCTTCTTGATTTCTACCTCCGCAGCTTTGAGCATTGTAAAGAGTTCGAGAATTGTCTTCTCCATCCCTTGCATATTATAGTTCATCATGAAGCCTTTGTAGCTTGGTGGCAGTGATTGAAGAACTTTGCCAATAACACTATCATCTGGAAGATTAACTCCCAGCTGAGTCAAGTGATTATGATACCCAGACATTTTGAGTATGTGTTCACTGGCAGAAGTGTTCTCCTCCATCTTGCAGCTATAGAACTTGTTGGAGACTTCTTATCTCTCAACTCGGGCATTTGCCTAAAATATTAACTTCAACTCCTGGAACATCTCACATGCTCCATGACGTTCAAAACGTCTTTGAAGTCCCGATTCTAAGCCGTAAAGCATGGCACACTGAACTATCGGGTAGTCATCAGATCGAGCTTGCCAGACATTCAAAACATCACATACTAAGCAAAATAAAATGCATAAAAGATAAACATCACATGCAATCAAAATATGTGAAATGATATGGCCATCATCATCTTGTGCTTTCGATCTCCATCTACAAAGCATCGACATAATCTCCATTGTCACTGGCTCGACACCTCCATCGTTGCATCGTGGTCATCTCGCCAACTATTGCTTCTACAACTATCGCTAACGCATAGTGATAAAGTAAAGCAATTACATGGTGTTTGCATTTCATACAATAAAGAGTCAACCATAAGGCTCCTGCCGGTTGCTGATAACTTCTACAAAACATGATCATCTCATACAATAACATATATCACATCATGACTTGACCATATCACATCACAACATGCCCTGCAAAAACAAGTTAGACGACCTCTACTTTGTTGTTACAAGTTTTACGTGGCTGCTATGGGCTTCTAGCAAGAACTGTTATTACCTACACATCAAACCACAACGGTGTTTCATCAAGTTTGCTGCTTTAACCTTCTTCAAGGACCTTTTGTAGTCAAATTCAATTCAACTAAAGTAGGAGAAATAGACACCCGCCAGCCACCTTTATGCAAAACTAGTTGCATGTCTGCCGGTGGAACCAGTCTCATGTGCGTGGGCATGTAAGGTTGGTCTGGGCCGCTTCATCCCACAATACCGCTGAATCAAAATAAGACATTGGTGGTAAGCAGTATGACTATCACCACCCACAACTCTTTGTGTTCTACTCATGCATATCATCTACGCATAGACATGGCTCAGATGCCACTGTTGGGAAACGTTGCATGGAAAAAAAATCTACGCACACACAATGATCTATCCATGGAGATGCATAGCGACAAGGGCGAGAGTGTGTCTACATACCCTTGTAGACCGAAAGCAGAAGTGTTTGACAACGCGGTTGATGTAGTCGAACTTCTTCTAGCTTTGACCGATCAAGTATCAAACGTATGGTACCTCCGAGTTCTGCACACGTTCAGCTCGGTGATGTCCCTCATCTTCTTGATATAGCAAGGCGTCGAGGTAGTAGATGTGTCCCTTCAGCATGACGGCGTGGTGCCGATGATGGTGAAGTAATCCTCGCAGGTCTTTGCCTAAGCACCGTGAGAATATGACCGGGGTTGAAAATTGTGGAGGGGGCAACGCACACGGCTAACAACTAATGTTGTGTGTTCTAGGTACCCTCTCCCCACATATATATAGGTGGGAGGAGGGAGCAGCTAGGGTGTGCCCCAAGTAGGCTGAATTCTATTTGGGGTCTGCCCCCATTCGGCCTCCCCCCTTCCATAATTGCCAGAAGGAAAAAGGGAAGAGGGAAGAAGAGAAGGAAGGGGGCCCGAACCCCCTCTTTTCATTCTCCTATTCGGCCTCCTGCCATCAGGGGACGCACCACCCATTGCGGGCTGGTGTGCTCCTCTCTCATGGCTCGTATGGCCCATATATTCTCCCCGGGGTTTCCGGTAACCCCTCCGGTACTTCGATAAATACCTGATACACTCCGGAACACTTCTGGTGTCCGAATACTATCATCCTATATATCAATCTTCACCTCTCAACCATTTTGAGACTCCTCATCATGTCTGTGATCTCGTCCGGGACTCCGAACAACATTCGGTCACCAAATCACATAACTCATATAATACAATATCGTCATCGAACGTTAAGCGTGTGGACCCTACGGGTTCGAGAACTATGTAGACATGACCGAGACACCTCTCCGGTCAATAACCAATAGCGGAACCTGGATGCTCATATTGGCTCCTACATATTCTATGAAGATCTTTATTGGCCGAACCATTATGACAAAATACATTATCCCTTTGTCTATCGGTATGTTACTTGCCCGAGATTCGATACCTAGTTCAATCTCGTTACCGGCAAGTCTCTTTACTCATTCCATAATACATCACCTTGTGACCAACTCCTTAGTCATTTTCTTGCAAGCTTATGACATGTATTTCTGAGAGGGCCCAGAGATACCTCTCCGATACTCGGAGTGACAAATCCTAATCTCAATTTATGCCAACTCAACAAACACCTTCGGAGATACCTATAGAGCAACTCTATAATCACCTAGTTACGTTGTGACATTTGATAGCACATAAGGCATTCCTCTAGTGTCCAAGAGTTGCATAATCTCATAGTCAAAGGATGTATTTGACATGAAGAAAGCTATAGCAATAAAACTGAACAATCATAATACTAAGCTAACGGATGGGTCTTGTCCATCACATCATTCTCCTAATGATGTGATATCGTTATCAAATGACAACTCATGTCCATGGTCAGGAAACCTTAACCATCTTTGGTCAGCGAGCTAGTCAAGTAGAGGCTCACTAGGGACACAATGTTTGTCTATGTATTCACACATGTATAGGTTTCTGACTAATACAATTCTAGCATGAATAATAAACATTTATCATGAATAAGGAAATATAAAATAACAACTTTATTATTGCCTCTAGGGCATATTTCCTTCAGACTGACCTCGCCTCGGCCATAATCGATCCCTACTACAAGAACATGAAGGCTGCATGCAACAAGGACAAGATCACATGGCACAGTGCCTGGGAGCAGATACTGGATGAAGACCATGTCAAGGATGCGTACACAATCTACAAGATGTATAGAAGGATCGTTGACATGAGGAAGTGCCTTCGTCCTGCCCCAGACGAGGGATCGAGCCATGGAGTAGTGGCGGCAGCCTCAGAAGAAGTAGATGATTAGATGATCGTTCCTCCTAGTTTAGAATGCATGTAATTGTTTATTGAGGTGTGTGCGAATGTTTTGTATAGTCACCTATGTAATTGGATATTTATTTTTGGTTTTATATGTTGTTCACCTGAAGATAGAGCAATTCACATCTCATACAAGGTAAACTATGGAACCCGTCGGTGATGATTTCATCAATCACTGACAATTGCATACCAACAATCATTTCCCACAACACACACGGCTTATTATCAACAATCGTCTGTGTTATTATCAGTCTTCCCACACATTTCTGATTACTGACCTGTTTTCTGCATAACACACACATCTTGTTAAGTTGAACCATTTCTGTTGTCTTGGTTCATCGCAAATAGTTCATCAGAGTAAATTGTATGCCCTATATCGCACACACCTTGACCTTTCTAGCCATTTCAGTTGTGTTGCCTAATCACAAATAGTTCATCCGAGTGAACTCTATGCCGTATATCGCACACACCTTCATCTGGTTAACCGTTTCTGTTGTTACGTTCATTGCAAAGAGTTCATTCGAGTGAACTGCATGTCGTGCATCGCACATGTAACTATAATCTGAATCGTGTTTGATGTCTCTGCCATCGCAAACAATTTGTCTCATTTTAACGATTTTCTTACACCACTGGTTGCAACTAATGCATCACACACAGTTTCGTCGAAGGGTCTCTGATCGTAGTGTCGCATTAGGACCATCCTACAGTAGTGGGTTTAGTCCGTAGAGGATGGAAGAACCTTCATCCTACTCATCTAGGGTTTAGTTCATTCGATCTTGTGGTAGATCAAATCTGTAACCATCATACACACATCAATATAATTAAGCAGGACGTAGGGTTTTACTTGCTTGAGAGGGCCTGAACCTGGGTAAATATTGTCTCTGTGTTCCCTGCTCCCCATTGAACCAAGATCTACAGTTCGGGACCCCCTACCCGAGATCCACCGGTTTTGACACCGACACCCCTTGTCTTAGAGGGAACAATCTTGGTTCTATCATCCTTTAGACTCTTCATAGTGATCAACAGATATAAATCCTAAGTGACTAAACGAATAGAACTATGCTCCCCGACAATGGCGCCAGACAAAGGTCTTGATAACCCAGAAGTATAGGGGATCGCAACAGTTTTCGGGGGTAGAGTATTCAACCCATATTTATTGATTCGACACAAGGGGAGCCAAATAATATTTGCAAGTATTAGAAATTGAGTTGTCAATTCAACCACACCTGGAGAGCTAAACATCTGCAGCAAGGGATCAGTAGCACAGTAGTAGGATAGTTGGATAGCAGTGGTAGCAGTAGCGATAGTAACAATAGTAGTTTTATAGTGATTGTGACAACAGTAGAAACGAAAGTAACTTAGCAAATATCAATATGCAAAATACGTAGGCACTGGATCAGTGATGGATAATTATGTTGGGTGACATTCATCATGTAACAGTCATAGCCTAGAGCGACACGGAACTAGCTCCAATTCATCAATGTAATGTAGGCATGTATTCTGTACATAGTCATATGTGCTTATAATAAGAACTTGTATGACATCTTTTGTCTTACCCTCATGTGGCAATGGGGTCCATAAGGAAATCCAAGGGTTATCAAGGCCTCCTTTCATAGAGAACCAGAACAAAGCATTAGCATGTAGTGAATACATGAACTCTTCAAACTACGGTAATCACCGGAAAGAATCCCAATTATTGTCACCTTGGGGTATGCGGATCATAACACATAATAGGTGCACACAACTTGAAAGATCGGGTCAAGAACACGAATATATTCATGAAAACATAACGGCATCAAATCTGGAATCATGGCACTCGGGCCCTAGTGACAAGCACTATGCATAGCAAAGTCATAGCAACATCAATCCCAGAACATAGTGGATACTAGGGATCAAGCCCTAACAAATTGACCCGATTACATGATGAATCTCATCCATCTCCATCACCGTCCAGCAGGCCTACAAAGAAATTACTCACTCCTAGTGGTTAGCATCATGAAATTGGTGATGGAGGATGCTTGATGATGATGATGATGATGATGATGGTGGTGGTGTCGACTCACCCTCTCCGGAGCCCGGAACAGACTCCAGATCGGACTTCCCGATGAAGAACAGGAGGTGGCAATGGCTCCACATCATAAAACGCAATGATTCCTTCTCTATGATTCTTTCTGAATGAATAGGTACTTATGGAGTTGGAGTTAGGGTTGCCGGAACTGCCAGGGGCCCACAACCTGCCAGGTGCACCCTAGGGGGATGGGCGCTCCTCTGGGCTTGTGGTGCCCTGGTGGCCCCCTCTGGTATTTCTCTTCGCCAGTAATTTTTTAATATAATATGAAAATATTCTCCATAAATTTTCTTCCCAATCTGAGAACTTTTATTTCTGTACAAAACAACACCATGGCAATTCTACTGAAAACAGCATCAGTCCGGGTTTATTGCATTCAAATCATGCAAATTAGAGTCCAAAGCAAGAGCAAAAGTGTTTGGAAAAGTAGATACGTTTGGGACGTATCATAGGTCAATAGGTTAGTTGCCAAAAATCATATAAAAGTGCACCAAAACCACATAAAATTGTTGTAAACATGGCATGGATACTTCATAAATCATAGATAAGTTGGAGACGTATCACTACTCACCTATGTGTGTCCATACAATGATGGATGTTGTCACACTAAGAGGGCCCTAAGAATATCTCTCCATCATCGGAGTAGCAAATCCCACTCTTCGGCTATCTTGCCCTTGTCATACTTTCCAATAAATCTGCAAGTTGTTGTTATGATCCCCATGTTACACTTGACATTGGAGTAACCCCAAACTGTATCATCCGGTATCAAGTGACTCGATACTCTCATGATCTAAGGAACTAGGCATGCATTAACTCTCCGTGTTATTACTATAGACTTGCGACGATAACATCTCTAACTATAACAAAAAACTTGGGTCAATTCAATATGATCGTTCTTCTAACATCACACTATCAATGTTGTCAGCATCCTTGTTTCATTAAACAAATTCCTATGATCAAGAAAATATAATCATCATACAACACTTGAGCTAGTCCTAGAGGCGAGACTAGGAAACAGGTTTTACCATTTATTTTTCTACACATGTTTATGAGTCCTATTCTGAATCACATTCAAGAACCATAATAGTTACAACATATAATATAAACACTTAATTATAAACATGGAAATAAATAGTACAAAAATTATTGCCTCTAGGGCATATTTCCAACAGACTCCCACTTGCACTAGAGTCAGTAATCTAGTTTACGTAGCTTCTTTTACACCAATGGTTATCCAGTGCTACTCATTCTTTCCACATGGTAGAGGCTTCATCATCAGATCTGACGCATTAAAATATGTGCGAATCTTGATTACTTTCACAAAACCCATCTCGACATGATGTCGGATGAGGTGATACTAGCATTCGATATGTCTAGACTTCTGGTGAGACCTTGGATCCTTTGCCTGAGGCATGGCACTACTATTATCACAACAGAGCTCCATGTAGCGATCAGACCTCAAACGGTCAAGTCTCTGTGCATCAGTGTCATCCCTGGATCGGTAATGCTGACAAGCACAGTACTCGAGGTATAACAGAGTTTCAATCACACACTTATTACATCGAGTACTCATAAAGAGTATGATTACACAAAGATATCATGGCTGAAAGCCATATAAACTAGATAACTGCGGAAGCTTCGAAGGTAAATGAGTCCATCAACTCCAACGGCATAGCTGAGTGCAAAACAATGACCTATCGCACCTTATTCGCTGTCTGTGTAGTCTGCGACATGAGATGTTGCAGCCATGTAGGTCAGCACATTGAAAATGCTGGCAGTGTTACACTGTAAAAGCAATGAAATGCAAGAACTATATCTACATGCAATATTTGGCTGGTGGTGGCTGTAAGTTTATGATTTTGCATAAAGCTAATTTTTCCCTAGAACAAAGGAATAAATTTATTTAACTACTCCCAAGTTTCCCATTATTTGAGAAGGTAACCTCAACTCAAATCCCAATTAAAAGTATCATCATTAACCCAAATCAAATTAATTAAAGTAATGTGTTGAGATCACATCAATAGATTCAAGTACTAGATACTCAAGATGTCCATAACCGGGGACACAGCTGACCATGATTAGTTTATACACTCTGTAGTGGTTTGCGCACTTTTCCCCACAAGACTCAACCGCATCCATGATCGGATGATCGAGACATAGTCTTTCTGAAGCATTAACTCTCTACTCCGGGCAGACCGGTACACCTACTTCCCCCTACATCTGCTAGTCCACGTCTTCAAGAGCTCACGCAACTTACTCAACTATGCCAGAGCCCATAATGGCTTGTGGCTGCACATGAAAGTTTCTAGCATGGATAATCTTATGATCCCTTTGAGCTTGGGTGGCATTCCATAGGAAAAATCACACGGGTACTCCAGGATTTCCCAAAAACAGGCAACACGGGGTTCCCCGCGTGCCTCAACCAATCCACCCAGATGTATATTAAAGTTGCCACCTTAATGTTATCCATGATTAAAATAACTCTCAAACTTCCATGTGTGAATCACGATCCAATCCCTGTCTACGAGCATGGCTAAGCAATAAATAATCATAACATATATTCTCGGGGTGATCAAAAGGTATTAGATTCCTACCTCAAGTACTACAACCAAACCACAAGTTCCCGATCCTACTCATGCAAATATTTGAGGGGCAAAACTAATGCATAGTAAAAACCGGGCATGGAAGAGTATGATCAAACTGTAACTTGCCTTGCTGCCGATCTGCAAACTCTAGAGATTGGTAGTAACAAGCTTTGCACTCTGGGTAATCTAGCATAAACAAACAATAGCATACATAAGCAATCACTCAAAGGAAACACAAGAAAACCGAGAAAGGATCCAAATCGAACATGAAACAAACCAAAAGACTTAAACTAAGAAAAGTCAAACCTAACAACATCATTATCATGTGGATTAGATTTTAACAGTAGGTACAAGTTATTAGCTACGATTTGCAAAAATATTCAACTAAAACGGAGCAATGAAACTCAAAATACGAACGAAACAAGATCGTTTACTAATCAGGACTAAACTCAAATTTTACAATACCAAAATCATGTTCAAGCTGGTTAATGGAAAGGAACAGAACGATACAAAGATTTAGGCGCTGGTTTCATCTAATTTGGATAAACGAGTAAAAAGTTATGCTAGTTTAATGATTAGGGGCTAAATCGCGATAAAACTATTGGTGGATAGGTCACTGGCTAAAAATAAACTAAAAAGGAAAATCCTATGGCACGAACATTCGCTAATAGAACTTTTATGGTGAAATCCGTTTGTTAAAACGAATGAACGAACGGACGTTCGTTAACTAAGAAAACCCTAACAAAAACCGATCTAATAAAATGAACCGATATAAACTGAAAAAAAACTGGAAATAAACCAGTTCATACCGGTTTGTCGGCGACGGTCGATGGTGGCAGATCGGCGGCGGCTCGGCGGGGGTGCGGGCGGCGGGAGGTGGCGCGAGGCTGCGGGAAGGCGGCGACAGCAGCAGCACGGGCGGTGGCGAGCTTGGGCGGCGGCAACGTAGAGCTTGCGGGCGGCGGCGCAACGGCGGTTGTGGTGCTGGGGCTGGACGAGGGAAGAGGAGGCGATGGCGGTGGTATTTAAGGAGGGGTCGGGGACGGCTCCGACTTGGAGGAGGGGCCGGTCGGGGCCGTGTCGGTGCCGGACTCCGGTGGAGTCCCAGCCGACCACGACGGGGAGAGGCGGCGCGAGGCGGCGGCGAGGCGCTGGGCAGGCTGGGCTTCGGCCCAGTTGGTCCGAGCTTTTTTTAAAAAATAATTTTTGCCTGAAAGAAAAATCCTAATAAAATATAAAGAAAAATCCAAAAACTCCAGAATTAATTTTCATCGTCCAAGCCTAATATTTAGGACAAGATGAACATTTTTCTGGACTAAGGTGCAATTTTGAAAAATGCAATATTTTTCTAATTCAAATAAAATAGCAAATAAAATACCAATAAAATCATAATTTGATTTTAAAATTCTTTCTCCAATATTTCTCTTGGGTTGAAGAAGTCATATTATCTTCTCTCATATATTTTTATTATTGGAAATAATTGGAGAGAACATTTTTAAAATCAAATTGGTCCTTTCTTCAAATTTGAAATAAATTCAAGTATGAATTTTTTGAAACCTCCAACTCTCTCCTTGGGTCCTTGAGTTGCTAAAGATTTCTAGTATCTCAACCAAATGCAAGAATAAATATGATATGCATATGATGATCTATGTATAACATCCAAATTGAAAATTGGGATGTTATAAACCTACCCCCCCTAAAGATGAAACTCGCCCTCGAGATTCAGGTTGGTCAGCAAAAAGGTTTGGGTGGTCTCTACGGAGATCTTCTTCTCGCTCCCAGGTGGCTTCCTCCTTGGTATGGTGGCTCCACTGAACTTTGCAAAAATTGATAACCTTGCTGCGAGTAACTCGACTGGAAAACTCGAGAATCTTGACTGGCTTCTCTTCATAGGTCAAATCACTCTCTAAATGAATTGCGCCCAGTGGCACTGTATCTCTCAGAGGAATATCGGCCATCTCTGCGTGGCACTTCTTCAACTGGGAAACATGAAACACAACATGAACTCCTGATAATCCTTCTGGCAATTCCAACTTGTATGCAACTTCTCCCATGCGCTCCAAAACTATGTATGGTCCCACAAAACGTGGTGCTAGCTTTCCCTTGACTCCAAAATGCTTAACTCCTCGAAGTGGGGACACCCGAAGATACGCTATGTCTCCGACTTTGTAAACTATCTCCTTGTGTTTAGTATCCGTGTAACTCTTCTGCCTAGACTAGGCTACCTTGAGTCTGTCGCGAATCAACTTAACCTTCTCTTCCGAGTCTTTGATTAAGTCTGGTCTGAACAACTGTCGATCTCCAACTTCATCCCACGGTAACGGTGTCCTACATCTCCTTCCGTACAAAGCTTCGAAAGGGGCCATCTTCAAACTAGCTTGATAACTATTGTTATAAGAGAATTCTGCATATGGGAAATTGTCATCCCAACTATATCCATAATCTAGTGCACAAGCTCTCAACATGTCCTCCAGAATCTGATTGACTCTCACGGTCTATCCATCTGCCTGGGGATGAAAGGCGGTACTGAACTCTAGCCTGGTCCCCAAAGTTTCATGCAACTGATTCCAAAACTTTGAAGTAAATTCGGTTCCTCTATCTGACACAATGGTCCTCGGAACTCCGTGCAGACATACAATCCTGGTCATGTATATCTTTGCCAACTTAGCACTCGTATAGGTGGTCTTCACTGGATGAAATGAGCTACCTTCGTCAAACAATCGGCTACAACCCAGATAGAGTCATAGGTTGAATGAGTCCTGGGTAATCCGATGATAAAATCCATGCCAAGCTTATCCCACTTCCATTCGGGTATCGGCAATGGCTGTAGCAATCCAGCTGGCTTCTGATGCTCCGCCTTGACTCTCTGACATACATCACATACTGCTACATACTCGGCTATATCCTTCTTCATTCCTGTCCACCAGAAACTTTCCTTCAGATCCAGATACATCTTAGTATTTCCTGGGTGAATCGAGTATGGTGAATCATGGGCCTCCTGCAGAATCAATTTCCTGATCTCGATGTCGTTAGGCACATATATGTGATCCTCAAACCATAAAGTGTTGTGCTCACCCTCACGAAATCCTTTTGCCTTTCCTTTACTCATCCTTTCCTTTATCTCTGCAATCTCCTTGTCAGCTTTATGGGCTTCCTTGATCTTAACCAAAAGAGTGGACTGAATTTCCAATGTTGCAACATAACCTCTCGGAACTATCTCCAAGCATAACTCTCGAAGATCTTCTGCTAGCTCCTTAGGTAATCCTCCAGTTATGAGCGTGTTAACATAACTCTTGCGGCTCAACGCATCTGCTACGACGTTGGCCTTTCTGGGATGATAGTGCAATTTCATATCATAATCCTTGATGAGCTCCAACCATCTCCTTTGCCTGAGGTTCAACTCCTTCTGCGTGAAGATGTATTTCAAACTCTTATGATCCGTGTATACATCAGAATGGTTTCCGATGAGAAAGTGTCTCCATGTCTTCAGCGCATGCACTACAGCTGCTAACTCCAAATCATGCGTAGCATAATTTAGCTCATGAGGTTTAACCTGTCGTGAGTCATATGAAACAACTCTTCCTTCCTGCATAAGCACAGCTCCAAGTCCTCGTAGTGAAGCATCGCAATATACTTGGTAATCCTTACGTTGGTCTGGGAGAATCAGCACTCGGGTTGTAACCAAACGTTTCTTCAACTCCTGAAAACTGGCTTCACACTCCTCAGTCCAATTAAAATTGGTGTCCTTCTTCAATAACTCCGTCATGGGCTTTGCAATCCTGGAGAAATTCTCAATAAACCTCCGATAATAACCTGCGAGTCCAAGAAAACTTCTGATCTCTCCAAGTAATGTGGGTGCCATCCATTTAGTGACAGAAGTAACCTTGGTAGGGTCTACTGCTATTCCTTCTCCGGATATAACATGTCTGAGAAATCCAACTTCCTTTAGCCAAACTCACATTTGCTGAACTTGGCATACAACTGATGTTCCCTAAGCTTCTCAAGAACCAATCACAAATGCTCCTCATGCTCCTCTTCATTCTTCGAGTAGGCCAATATATCATCAATGAAAACCACGAAGAACTTATCCAAAAACTCCATAAACACTTTGTTCATCATATTCAAGAAATAGGCAGGTGCGTTAGCCAGACCAAATGACATAACGGTATACTCATATAGCTCGTACCTTGTGGTAAAAGCTGTCTTAGGTATATCCTGCTCTCGGATCTTTAACTGGTGATAACCTGATCGAAGATCGATCTTAGAGAAAACTTTAGCTCCTTGCAACTGGTCAAACAAATCATTGATCATCGGCAGTGGGTATTTGTTCTTGATCGTCACCTCATTCAACGCACGATAATCAACAACCATCCTCAAAGATCCATCCTTCTTCTCCACTAGAAGTACTGGGGCTCCCCAAGGTAATGAACTTGGTCGAATGTAACCTTTGTCCAGTAACTCTTTTATCCGTGTCTTAATTTCCTACAGATCCTTTGCGGGCATCCGATATGTTCTCTTTGATATTAGTCCGGTGTCTGGCAATAGCTCAATAAAAAACTCAATGTCTAGATCCGGTGGCATGCCTGGTAACTCCTTCGGAAATACGTCGGGGTAATCCTTCACCACTGGTACTTCCTCCTGCACAACTCTTGATAAGGAATTCACTTGAGTCCTCCTCGGCGTATGTCGGGATACATACTTGATCCTCTTTCCTTCTGGGGTGGTGAGAAGAATTGATTTACTGGAGCAATCGATGTTTCCTTCAAACATTGATAGCCAATCCATTCCTAGTATCACATCCAGTCCTTGTGACTCTAGAACAATTAGGTCGGTGGGGAAAACATGTCTACCTATGGTTAGTGGCAACTGATAGCATCCCCTACTAGCCATATACTCTGCTCCTGGGGAACTTACTAACACAGGTGACTTAAGGGCTACCGTTGGCAGGTTATACTTATCCACAAATCCCCTTGATATGTATGAATGTGATGCACCAGTATCGAAAAGAACAAGTGTGGTAAATGCATTAATCAAACACTTACCAACAACTACGTCGGGTTGATCCTCAATCTCCTCCACGCTGACGTGGTTCACCTGACCTTTGGTGAAGGGGTTGGGCTTCTTGGCAGAACCTCCATTGCCATTTCCATTCTTAGCTTCAGGACATTCAGTGGCATAATGTTCGGTCTTCTGGCACTTGAAATAGGTAATGTGGCTCAGATCCCTCTTGGATGGTGTTGAAGGGTTGGAACGGCTCTGGCTGCTACTTCCTCCATTCCCATTGCCATTCTTGGGGCCACTGTGGTTATGCGAACTTGCTCCATTGTGCGTATGTCCTCCATGGTTATGGCCTCCATGGTTGTGGTTATATCCTCCTGAGAATGGAGAATAGTAGGGCTTCTGCTGAGCTCCTGAAGTGCACCTCCCCTATCCATACTTTCTCTTGCGATTATCAATCTGTTGCTGCTTGCCTTCAATCATGAGAGCCTTGTCTACCAACTCCTGGTAGTTGTTGAATGTTGCCACCATCAACAGCATGCTCATCTCATCATTCAGTCCCTCCAGAAACTTCTCCTGCTTAGCGGCATCAGTGGCTACGTCATCAGGGGCATATCATGCTAACTTGCTAAAGTCATCCTCATATTGGCCCACTGTACGTCCTCCTTGGTGCAAGTTGCGAAACTCGCACTTCTTCATGCTCATAGCTCCTGCTGAGACATGGGCAGTGTGGAAAGCCTGCTGAAACTGATCCCATGTAACAATGTCAATGGGGTAAGTGCCTGTGAAATTCTCCCACCAAGATGCTGCAGGTCCATCAAGCTGATGTGCGGCAAAATGCACTCTCTCCGCATCTGTGCATCCTGTAGTGGTCAGCTCTCTTCCAATCTTGCGGAGCCAATCATCTGCAAGAATCGGCTTAGTGCTACTAGAGAACACCGGCGGATTAAACCTTAAAAAGCGGGCTAGGTGATCAACAGGGGGGTGGTGGGTTGTTATTGTTGTTGTTTCCTTGGTTCTCGTTCTGAACTAGTATCTGCATCAAGGCATTCTGTTGCTGGATCAACTGAGTGAGCTCCGGTGGGAAGGAAAATCCATTGTCATGTCTCGGAGGCATATGATGGGTTAAAAGGGGTGAGAAAACAAAATAGAATGATATCTAAGAGAGATTCACTACCCATATGCTCATGAGGCAAACAAAATCAATTCACTTCATTCAATAGCACACAAGATGACATAATCGGTCTAACCTATGATTACAAACTCGATCATTGCTAACTACTTGGAGGGAAATACTACTAGTTACAATGGTGGTCATCTAGAAATTTTCATCAGAGGAAGACTCCATGATATGTGCTCCAGCTTCCTCAACGTAGTCGTCATCACTGTCATCATTTGCATCACTATCCGTGTCAGTGTCATCCAGGATGATGTAGTCCTCCAAACAGATCTCTGTTGCTCGCTTGATATTCTCCACTGACATTCCCATCTTCCTCTTTAGGTCTTCATGCTTCTCCAGTAGTACGGTAATCTGTTCCTCGTATCCATCACGTGTAGAATTGAGTTTCTCTTCTAGCTCGTTGTTTCTCTTCACCAGTTTCTTGATCTTCTTCATGTGGATAATTTGTTGATTCTCTTGTCGACGAATATGATGTCCCATCTCCTGAATGTAGGCTGCAATTGATCCATCCCTCCTGGTATGAATCATCTCCCATTTGTCATCTCGGCGGCCACATATCTGATAAATGGTATTCTCCAGCTCCTTGTGATACACCTCACATATGCGTCCAAAGGTGATATGTGCTGCCATGCTTTTTCCTATACTCCAGCTTGGTGCATCCAGGTAGAAATCAATAGCCTCTGTTGTTGGCGCAAATGTCCTCCCAGGTACCCAGACTTTGATCTTCCAGCGCTCCTTTTCCGGTACCGATGTAGAGAAAGTCCCCATGAAGCTTGGTAGTCCGATGTTCAAATACTTAGTGACTTCCTTCAAGTGTTTTCTGAAAGTGGTGTCGTCGTCTGACTGAGTGAACTTGTTCCTGGGATCCGCCATCTATAGAGTAGAAAGAGAGGTGAATTAGAAATGAGTAGAGAAGAGAAATCCTGTGGCTCATTCTAGTGGTCGGGTCCTACAGTCAGCGTGTGCTCTGATACCATCTTGTAGCGACCAGACCTCAAACGGTCAAGTCTCTGTGCATCAGTGTCATCCCTGGATCGGTAATGCTGAGACACACAGTACTCGAGGAATTATAACAGAGTTTCAATCACACACTTATTACATCGAGTCCTCATAAAGAGTATGATTACACAAAAATATCATGGCTGAAAGCCATCTAAACTAGATAACTGCGGAAGCTTCGAAGGTAAATGAGTCCATGAACTCCAATGGCATAGCTGAGTGCAAAACAATTACCTATCGCACATTATACATCGTCTGAGTAGTCTGCAACATGAGACGTTGCAGCCATGTATGTCAGCACATTGAAAATGCTGGCAGAGTTACACTACAAAGCAATGAAATGCAAGAACTATATCTACATGCAATATTTGGCTGGTGGAGGCTGTAAGTTTATGATTTTGCATAAAGCTAATTTTTTCCTACAACAAAGGAATAAATTTATTTAACTACTCCCAAGTTGCCCATTATTTGAGAAGGTAACCCCAACTCAAATCCCAATTAAAAGTATCATCATTAACCCAAATCAAATTAATTAAAGTAACGTGTTGAGATCACATCAATAGATTCAAGTAGTAGATAATCAAGATGTCCATAACCGGGGACACAGCTAACCATGATTAGTTTATACACTCTACAGAGGTTTGCGCACTTTTCCCCACAATACTCGACCGCATCCATGATCGGATGATCGAGACATAGTCTTTCTGAAGCATTAACTCTCTACTCCGGGCGGACTGGTACACCTACTTTCCCCTACATCTACTAGTCCACCTCTTCAAGAGCTCATGCAACTTACTCAACTATGCGAGAGCCCATAATGGCTTGTAGCTGCACACGGAAGTTTCTAGCATGAATAATCTTATGATCCCTTTGAGCCTGGGTGGCATTCCATAGGAAAAATCACACGGGTACTCCGGGATTTCCCCCAAAACAGGCAACACTGGGTTCCCCAGGTGCCTCAACTAATCCACCCAGATGTATATTAAAGTTGCCACCATAATGTTATCCATGATTAAAATAACTCTCAAACTTCCATGTGTGAATCACGATCCAATCCCCGTCTACGAGCATGGCTAAGCAATAAATAAGTATAACATATATTCTCGGGGTGCTCAAAAGGTATTAGGTTCCTACCTCAAGTACTACAACCAAAACCACAAGTTCCAAATCCTACTCATGCAAATATTTGAGGGGCAAAACTAATGCATAGTAAAAACTGGGCATGAAAGAGTATGTTCAAAGTGTAACTTGCCTTGCTGATGATCTGCAAGCTATAGAGATTCATAGTAACAAGCTTCGCACTCCAGGTAATCTAGTGTAGACAAACAATAGCATACATAAGCAATCACTCAAACAAAACACGAGAAAACCGAGAAAAGATCCAAATCGAACACGAAACAAACAAATGACTTAAACTAAAAGAAGTCAAACCTAACAGCATTATTATCATGTGGATTAGATCTTAACAATAGTTACAAGTGATTAGCTACGATTTGCAAAAAGATTCAACTCAAACAGAGCAACGAAACTCAAAATATGAACGAAACAAGATCATTTACTAATCGGGACTAAACTCAAATTTTACAGTACCAAAATCATGTTCAAGCTGGTTAACGGAAAAGAATAGAACGATACAAAGATTTAGGCGCTGGTTTCATCTAATTTGGATAAACGAGTAAAAAGTTATGCTAGTTTAAAGATCAGGGGGTAAATCACGATAAAACTATTCGTGGATAGTTCCCTGGCCGAAAATAAACTAAGAAGAAAAATCCTATGGTGCGAACTTTGCTAACAGAACTTATACGGCAAAAACCGTTCGTTAAAATGAACGAACAAACAAAGGTTCGTTAACTAAGAAAACCCTAAGGAAAAACCTATCTAATAAAACAAACCAACATAAACCGAAAAAACAGGGAAATAAAGCGGTTCATACCGGTTTGTCGGCGACGGTCGATGGTGGTGAATCGGCGGTGGCTCGGCGGCAGCGAAGGCGGCGGGAGGTGGCGCGGGGCTACGTGGAGGCGGCGCGAGGTGGCGACGAGGGAAGAGGGGGCGGTAGTGCAGCGCTTGCGCGCGGCAGCGCGGCGGCGGTTGCGGCGGCGGGGCTGGACGAGGGAAGAGGGGGCGGTGGCGGTGGTATTTAAGGAGGGGTCGAGGTCGGCTCCGACTTGGAGGAGGGGCCGGTCGGGGCCGTGTCAGCGCCAGACTCCGGTGGAGTCCCGGTCGGCCACGACGGGGAGAGGCGGCGCGAGGCGGCGGCGAGGCGCTGGGCCGACTGGGCTTCAGCCGAATCGGTCCGAATTTTTTTAAAATAATTTTCGCCCGAAAGAAAAATCCTAATAAAATATAAAGAAAAATCTAAAATTCTAGAAACAATTTTCACCATCCAAGCCTAATATTTAGGACACGATGAACATTTTTCTGGACTAAGGTGCAATTTTCAAAAATGCAATATTTTTCTAATTCATATAAAATTTCAAATAAAATACCAATAAAATCATAATTTGATTTTAAAATTCTTTCTCCAATATTTCTCTTGGGTTGAAGAAGTCATATTATCTTCTCTCGTATATTTTTATTATTGGAAATAATTGGAGAGAAAATTAGTAAAATTAAATTGGTCCTTTCTTCATATTTGAAATAAATTCAAATATGAATTTTGTGAAACCTCCAACTCTCTCCTTGGGTCCTTGAGTTGCTAAAGATTTCTAGGATCTCAACCAAATGCAAGAATGAATATGATATGCATATGATGATCTATGTATAGTATCCAAATTGAAAATTGGGATGTTACACTCCATTGGGTTCAAATGCACTTGGAACCACACCAATCTCTTCAAGAAACTTCTTGATCCATACAACCTCCTTCGAAGCTTCTGAAGATGTGATATACTCTGCTTTTGTCATTGAATCTGCAACAGTGTTCTCTTTGAACTTTTCCAGACCAGTTCATCAATGTTGAGAGTGAAAGCATAGCCCATTGAGATTTGTAGTCATCTATATCAGGCATGAAGCTAGCATTGGTGTAACCATTTACTACACGCTCTTCATCTCCTCCATAGACAAGGAGCGTATCCTTTGTTCTTCTGAGGTACTTAATAATAATTTTAACATCTGCCCAGTGAGCCAATCCTGGATCACTTTGGTAACCGCTACTAACACTTACACATAAGAAACATGTGGTCTTGTACATAGAATAACATACATGATAGACTCAATTGCCGAAGCATACGGGACGTTAATCATCTATACTCACTCGTCAATCATCTTGGGACATTGATTCTTGCTAAGTGTCAACCATGTGACATTGGGAGTAAGCCTTTCTTGGTGCTCTCTAGTTAAAACCTTGTCAACGTACTTGCTTTGTCTTAGCGCTATTACACGTCTAGATCTATCTCTATAGATCTTAATGCCCAATATACATGTTGCTTCGCCTAAGTCTTTCAACAAAAATAAACTTTTCAGTGACTCCTTAATTGCACTAAGAAACTTTACGTCATTGCCAATATCTCATCACCATATAAGATCAAAAATTCTATAGAGCTCCCACTAAACTTCTTGTAGACACAAGATTCTTCGCCATTTGTGTCGGATTCCGGGCTCCGCAGACCCAAGAAAGGTTCGAAGTCAGGGGTGTGTGCGAAGAACTCAACCTCTCAAGCCTCCCGATCCGATGTTCTCACAACCTAGCTCGATGAACATGACAGAGAAAGACATAGCATTTTACCCAGGTTCGGGCCACCTTGCAGTGTAATACCCTACTCCTGCTTTGTGGTGGATTGGCCTCGCGATGGGTTGAGGATGAACTAGTAAAAGTGGAAGAACAGCCTCAGGAGGCGTGTTCTTGTGATGAGCTCTTGGTGGTTCTATGAGCTGATCACCTGGTGAGCTGATTGATCGATCCCCCTCTCTACGGTGGTGGCCAGACCCTATTTATAGTGGCCATGGTCCTTCCTCCAAAACTTAGGCGGGAAGGGATCCCACCACAGCAAAATTTTAAGGGGAACAAGAAGTACATCTAATCCTGATGAGAGGTGGTCTTCGCCTGCAAAGCCTCTGAGCATGACGTTGCGGTGGGCTCGGCGATGACATCCATCCTCCCATTCTGGCGGTCTTGGTCTCGTTGCATGCAAATAGCAACCTTTTGGCTGATTCCTTGGGACTCCACACCTATGCTTGCCTCCTTTGCACCAAAGAGGAAACCTGCTGTACTGCGCGCACTCCTAGCCTTGGTCGTCATGGTTGATGTCATTTTAGCCTTGTGAGGCTGGGTCTTGCATAGAAATCTCCGCTCCGCTCAGGAGGCAGCCTAAGGAGGCCACTCCCTCGGGAGGTCTTGATGTCCCCTACTTCGTGGGGCTTGGCCCCTCGCGAGGGTCTTGGCTTGCCATAGTCGAAGCTGGGTCATACCAGGCCATCGATGAAGCCACGTTGTGGGCCGCAGGCAGGCCGGGCTGGGTACCCTGGTTCGCAGAATGCCAACAAAAGCCCCTGGGCCCAAGGCGCGCTCGCACTTGGATTCGAGGCGAAGCCAAAGGGCAAGTGCGGAACGCCACGGGCCCCAATCGCGTGTAGACCGAGCGGACGCGTGGCGCTTGATGGGACGTGTGTGTCTCCGCTTCCCCACGCCGCCTCGGCAACTGTTCGACTTGACAACTGCATGCTGCATGCAGAGAGAATCATGATTATCCGGGATCGTGGGAGGCCGACGAGTTAACTTCTCCTGGCTATAAATGTGGGAGCGGGCGGAGCCCCCCGCCCATCTCCATCTTCTTGCTCCTTGCTCCTCCTTCTCCTCGCCCCACCGTCTTGCCAGAGCACCCATGGCGCCGTCGAGGAGGCTCTCAGCCGTGGAGAAAGGAAAGGCCCCTAAGGAGGGGCTTGACTAACCCCCGCCCAAGAGAGGCCACGGCCATCCCCGCAAGCACGCGGCGACACCGGCAGTGGCTCCCCGTGGGCGCGGGCGCCCGCTTTCCAAGGCTGGTACTGCCTTTGACGACCTTGTGGGCGCGTCTTCTCACGGTGGGGGTCGTCACGGTCAAGGAAGTTGCCGCAAGGAGGTGAGACGCGCGGTGGCCATTCGGCCACCACGACCATAATCCCACTCAGTCGACTCTCCCCCTGAGTTCGTGGTGTGGGCAGAGAAGTCGGGTATGTCGAGCGCCCGTTTGGTGTCGCGGAACCCTATACACATCGTTCGGAGCCGTATGTGGAAACCTCGGCCGGACTCCCTGCGGATGGAACCTCAATAGGCGATAAACCTGGACTAGAGACTTGAGTGTTTAGGTAGGTCGTGGTCTACACCCACGTCGGCTTTCGCTTGAAGTCTGCCGAGCACATGTCGGGTGCAGACGCTAAGTGGTGGAAACATGTATGAAGAAGTACACCCCTATAGGGTTAACATCATCTATTCGAATAGCCGTGTCCATGGTAAAGGACTTCTGGGTTGCCTGTACAGTTCATAGACAAGTGAAAGTGGATACTCTAAAATGCGCAAGATAAGCGTGAGTGCTATGGATGGCGTTCTCATAGGGAGATGGGAGCGGATCCATAGTGGTGTATTGATATGGTGAACATTTGGACTCGTGTGCGCCACCTCAAAAGAGTTACTTGCAGTCGTAGTTCAGGATAGACACCGAGTCAAAGCTGGCTTGCTGAAGTTAAACCCCACCATCCCCTTTGTTGATAATGATGCATATGTAGTTAGTTCTGATGTAAGTCTTGCTGGGTACATTTGTACTCACGTTTGCCTATTTTATGTTTTTGCAGAGAGACTTCAGTCTCACTAGTAGTTCCTTGTGGACTTCAATGTTTATCTTGTTACCTCAGCTACGATCTTGTGCCCTCGGTAGGATCTGGTAGATAGTCAGGCTTCTCAGCCCTTTTTCATCTGTAGATGTCTGTACTCAGACATGTTGAGCTTCCGCATGTGCTTTGACTTGTATGCTCTGAATATTGGGTCATGAGACCCATGTTTGTAATATCTCGCTCCTCGGAGCCTATTGAATTAATACTTGAGTTGTAGAGTCATGTTGTGATGCCATGTTGTATTTGCACACGTCGAGCATATTGTGTGTCTGTTATTGAAATGCTTGGTATGTGTGGGATCTGACTATCTAGTTGTTTATCCTTGGTAGCCTCTCTTACCGGGAAATGTCTCCTAGTGCTTCCACTGAGCCTTGGTAGCTTGCTACTGCTCCGAACACTTAGGCTGGCCGGCATGTGTCCTTCTTTGTTCCTGTGTCTGTCCCTTCAGGGAAATATCACACGGTGTCTACCGGAGTCCTGTTAGCCTGCTACAGCCCGGTTTACCGGAGTCCTGCTAGCCCAGCTGCTACAGCCCTGATTCACTCACTGATGATCGACACGTACGTTGCTGGGTCATGTATGCCTGTCCCTGTAAGTTAGTGCCACTTTGGGTTCATGACTAGCCATGTCAGCCCGGGTTCTTTGTCATATGGATGCTAGCGACACTATCATATACATGTGCCAAAAGGGGCAAACGGTCCTGGGCCTGGTAAAGAGACACCTGTGGGAATACCGTGCGTGAGGCCGCAAAGTGATATGAGGTGTTACATGCTAGATTGGTGTGGCATAGGATCGGGGTCCTGACAGCTTTGGTATCAGAGCCTGACTGCATGTAGGATTACCAAGCCAAACTGGTCGAAGTTGAGTCTAGAAATTCTTTAGTTATATAAGGGAATTGATTGTGGACGGGAACATAAGGCTCTTTTTAGTCCTTATACCTGATGCCCTGTGATCCGATTCATCTTATCATTCCTACGGGGTTAAGGAACTAGGCTTTTTCTTCTTTCTATCAGGATCACGTGTTACTAATCCATAGACCTATAAGATTGTTGGATTTAAGCCCCAGTTCAGTTTCTAATACTTCCGTGTGTTCATAGTTGGTCTTAGAACCTTGATATTGTGCTCCTGAGTGGTTATGCCACCATTTTGTAGGTTGTCTCAAGATCTTTTTGAGCATTTACAGCTGTTATGTTGTCCGAGTCATCCCAGGTTTCTAAATGATCCGATGCATTTGCAAAATCCTTTCCCTCTAGTTTTGATGTTCCCTTAAGCTAGATAAACCACACTAACTAGTGTGTTGAGTTACTTCATTGCCTCGGCATTTATGTTGGAGCTACTATTATGACCCTAGGTGTCTAGAGTATCACCTAGTAATCTAGCCATGTTTTGTGTCCCAGTGTGATGATTCTGGCCACCATCATTCTCGAAAGCATCTCGTGATGCCACTTAGTAGTAGGTATTCTACTCCTGGATTTTTAAACCCGAGATTCACCCTACTTACCTTGTGTTGATAGTGTTTGCTCGTTCCTTAGGTTATTAGTAACCTTTGCGATTGTCCTCGAGGCCCGTGGTAAATCCTTCTTCCAATATCATGAACAATTATGGCAGAAGTTCCTCGCAGAATCGAAAGATCACAACCAGAGTGCTCTTGATGAGTTCTCGATGCTATGCTGTGACTCTGTCAGTTCTACCTTCTCTGCATGGGTTATCCGGAAGAAACCTGTTGAACTTGGTTCGACATACTAATCTATGCATCCACAACTCAGAGAGTTATATGTTCCTTTGAGTTGTCCCTCTTTAGTTGTATTCTGACCCTCGTCTATCAGTTGATAGTCAAGAGTAGGCGTGCATTCGTTCATCGATGCCTATTACTCTTGTGGTCCATCAAGCCATTCTATTCCGGAATGACGAGGAGAAACAAACTCCAGTACCTCTCCCATATCCAGGATTGGGTCAAAGCAGTTGTATTCCGCAGATCAAAATGCTAATCCATCTTTTGATTCTGTTCTACCCTGAAGTATTACCGTCTTATGTCAAGAATGTCATGGGAATTGCACACCATCCTATGAACTCTTGATACAGTGATACTTCTCGCCATCATTATTCATTCCTCGGTCCTCGTGTTAATGCAACCGAAGTGCCGGCAAGTGAATCGTGATGTGTGAAATCAATACTCCTAGCAACCATGTTGCTTGGTAGTTAAAGGACAATAATTTCATCCTTAGCGTGTTGGTTATTGAATCACCATCCTAAGGTTGATCGTGTTACCTAGTCCATATCTCTGGTGCACTCCTCTATCAATAAGTTAGGGCTATGCCAATCCCTTACTTATTTGATCATATCGTCTTGCCCTGAAAAGCAAGATTGTTCTTGAGCTTAGTAACATATTGGTGGTTCATGATTTTCCGAATATCTTCTCCGAAGTGTTACCAGGTTGTCACCTAACCGCTATGTTGAGTTCATGGTCAAGTTGGTTTCTTGTAAGCCACCCATTCTCCAAGAATCTGTGTTGGTTACCCCCTGAGCTAGTTGGATAAGCTAAACAATAACTTGGAGAGTTGGAAGACAAAAGCTTGCCAGCTTAGTTCATTTCAAGGGATATATTTTTGTGTGTTGAAGAGAGATGATATCTTATCGATTGGTCCCTGTGATCAATTGTTGGACCTATTGTCGTATCAAACCTTTGATTTGAGTATGGGCTATCATCAAATCAAATCAGAACCAATTATGTTCGAAATGTTGTCTTACTCGTGGTTGATACCTCGAGCATACACCATTATATGTTTTGGGTCTGCCCAATGCTATCACTTGTTCACATAATTGTGGAACTCCATTTCTATGGGAACATGGATGAATTGTTGTTGAGCCCATCGACAACATCCTTGTCCTCTCCATAATTTTGTTGAACATTAAGCTAGTATCGGAAACTTTTATAGACATTATCTTCATGTTCCGTTCATGAAGCATATGCTTGGCTGAAAGGAGTGACATCCTCTAATTCACGTCCACTTGATGTAAGTTGCCGCTGTGAGTTCAAGAAAGGTTGTTTTTGCTTCCTTGGAATCATCCCAAGTTAGTCACACATGTGCGAAGTGCTCTATGGTTTGATAGGTTGGTCACCTCCATTCCATATGTGTTCCCTAGCACACCAAGCCACTAATTGACTTGTTCAAGGAGAAGAAGTTCCTTCTTAAGAGTATACCTTATGCAAGGACTTTGATATCCTCGATGATGGTTCCCCACCTGAACTTGGTAGTGTTTTATTATAAGACTGCTGCATGGTCATGCTTGTCTGAGATAGCATGTTCACATGTGTTTAGCAGAACCAGCTCATATTTTGGAGCTTACTACCATAGTGCATTTCCCGAGAATCTCGCAACGTCGTCTCGTCGATTTGTGTTGCAAACTATCATTTTTCTTTCTACACTCGATGAGTCTGGAATATCCTGACACCAACCAGATCTGAATCCCAGGCAGATATGATGGTTGGAATATTTTCCCAAGAACTATAATATTGGTCTCTGTGTAACCCGGTAAAGTGGATATCGTGGCTGACGCACCCAGTCGGAAGACCTATTATTGTAGTATCTTGATTGAAGAAGTTAGCCACCTCCCCATAAGGATTTCATAGGATTTACTCCCTAGTTGTCCCTTATGGATTTTTGTGTTCCCGAAGTATGACCTGTTACTTGATGTTCTAGATACCAAACCATATCAATAAATGGGTTACACTAGCACATCACGGAGAACATTAGAAGCGGAGTGCTAAATATTTCTCGGTTGATCTTCCAGATTTTGTTCTTTGGCCCCACTAAGGTGAAATCTGAGAAGGTTATCTTCCTTTGCATCCGCATCGTCCATCGCTGTTGATCATGGTAGTAGGTTGTGTTGCCAGGATCTTGACACGGATATTGGTAAAACCTTGATGAATATGGAAATGCTCAAGTTCTTGAGAGCACGCACAAGCACTAGGTGTTATCATCGGCACTAACTGGGATTGCTCTCAGTTTCCTCAGTTATGCTATAACTTTTCAAACAATGGACTCACTCTCTACTGTTGAGCTTCTCCCCCGTTACTAAAATCATCCCTTGTGTTGTTTTCAACAAGGTAATCCACATCATCCATTCTAATCCGGATATGCCATTCTACTGAACCCCTCCAAACGATCGCTCGAGATTTGCCTTAGGTTGGTATAGAGAGTCTTAGTGATCTCTATATCAAAGGTAATTCTTTTCGCCACTTAAGGTAATAACTCTATGAGTCATTTTTTTCCCTGAGGTGTCTCATTGTGGCATCATGGCAACTCAACTCCTCGCTACGTTGACAACTGTTCACCACCTTCCTAAGCGTGAAATTGTTGTCCACCTAGTGAACCTTCGTCATCTGCTTCATTCCATTCCTCTGGATGTGTGATTCGCGTCTCAGCTCGTGAGATGTTTCTATGTCTCATTCCGTGAGTTAATCCTGAGTTGCTCGATCTTTCAGAAGATCGATGCTTCTAGACTTTCTTTTCCCTCTCGTTGTCATGTTGATAGGAGTTCCTGGAGCAAGACTTCGAGACAATGATGGTGATCGAATCAACGTTCTTATGAAGTGCACCCTAGATCGTGAAGATTGTGTTAGTTTGCGTTCCCCCTTTATCTTAATTCACGTCTTGATTCTTGGGACGAGATTCTTGTTTAGTGGGGGTGAGTTGTCACATCCCTAGCTTCTGGTACTGCTTAGTGCTAGTATCTAGTGTTGCATCATGTTTAAATTCCTCAGAAACTTGAAATGGGGATGACAGAACCCCCAGCACCCCCCTTAAATCAACTAGGGTTTACTAAAATCATTTTCAATGAACCCAAAATGCCCTTATAAAATTTTCATCATCTTTTCCTTGCTCTAGAACCTCTGACAAAAATGGTGCACAAATTTCTAGGTCATCCAAAGGTCACTGGATTAAATCATATGTTATTAGAATTTGGGCATTTAAATGCTAGTAAATATTTTAAATTCCCAAATAATCCTAAACTGAAATGTTCCATGTTGGATATATTCTATACAGTGGGCATGTGCAGTTTGGTGATTTTTGAAAGGGTCTAGGTATTTTTAGAAAAAGCCGCAAAGATTACAGAAAAATAGAAAACTGAAACAAAAGAAGAGAGAGAGAGAAAGGAACTTACCTGGGCTTACCTCACCTGTGCAGCCACCTGGCGGCCCAAGTGGCCGGCCCAGCCCACCTGGCCCCCTCCCCTGTCGTCTTCCACCTTTGCCAGGAGGATGGGTGCGTGGCCGACGCATGCCGGCGCACGCCCGGCCACCTCCTGCTTGCTGCTTCCCCCTAGCCTCTTCGGGTGGCGCCACGCACCCCCCAGGCCTCTCACTCTCTCCCGTGCCTTCTCCCCCTCCTCTGGCTCCCTCTCTCCACCACCGAGCGGAGCTCGTCGCCGCCACTCGCTGCTGCCGCAGCCACCGCCTCCCCCTCGCTTCTCCGATGTGCCCACGAGCTTTGCCTCGACCCCCTCTTCCTTCCCACCGAGCTGCGCCTCACCGGAGGCCCTGCATCGTCGCCATTGTCGGAGTAATTGGCGACGGGTATCCCGAAGACGGCAAGACAATTATTCAAGACATCGGGGATAGCAAAGCCCCTCAGTCCGATTGCCCGGACGCTCCTACCGGCTCCTCGTCCGACTGCCCTGCCCGGCCGGCTGTCGGCTGCCGACTGTGCCAACCAGTCGGCTGCCGACTGTAGCCCGACCCGACATCGACGAGACACCGACGAGACGGATGTGCTCGAGCACTGTTCGCGTGTCACCCCAGCCATCATGTACAGTGACACTTGTCCCTGGGCACTATTTATGAAGTGACCCAGGGGACAAGTGTGACACCCCACCATGCCACTAGCTAGCTAGCTACCATGCCTACATAGCTTAGATAGTAAGCTAGCTCCACACTATATATAGCCATCCATCCATCCATCCACCATCCACTCTCACACATGGCCACGCCACATGCACTTGGCCGGCCACAAGGCCACTCACGCATGCATGCTCAGGCGCATGCAGCCACTAGCTCATATGCATATATACCAAGTCGGATGCCTATGACACTGACTCCAGATACAGCTCCAGGAGCACTTTATACTGCCCGATGTACACCCCAGATATATACTCAGACATGCAGGAGTAGGGGTATTATCTCTCCGGAGAGCCCCGAACCTCGGTAAACTAGCGCGTGCTACTCGCATACCCATCCCCGGATATTCCGGCAGCAGTCTTGCCCTCACACGAAGCCACCTTGTGGCATATGTCGTCTTGCAACACCCCCATGAGAATACCACGACATTTGGCGCCCACCGTGGGATGGTACTATGCTACCATGCTGCTGCTGGTTTCGCTGTCCGGGCGGGACCATCTTCATCTCCCCCGCCGCGGCGTCGCGCCGTCTCTCCGGCAGCGCTTGGGGGCTCGACTTCGACCCGCCCCCGGAGCGGCCGTGTGGGACGGCGCACCCTCGTCCTCGCCGTCGGCCTCTTCATCATCACTGTTGCGATGCCGGCCGTCAGTGCGTGCGCGCGTCGCGCGGGCTTCGCTTCGGTCGGCCGCATTCGTCCACGCGCCGCTCGCGTCTGCTTTCCTCCGTGTTGCGCCTTGCTCCGGCCGGCACGCGCGATTCGCTCCCCCACTCATGCATTTCCTAGATGCAAGTCGTACAATGCTCATACACTACTCCTAAGCTAACCATGCATTAGTCAACCATGGTCAAACCATTAGCCAAACACACAAGTCGGAGATATCCTGTATGCTTCCCAGACAATAACCCGGTGTATTTCTTGCATCTACACCGCGTTGCTCCTTCTAGCCGCTCTCCTGCTCGCACATGTCGCCCCTGCTCCCAGCTACCTACGCATCCGGCTGCCGGCCGTCATCGTTGACCGTCTGCTCTGATCCACCCGCGCGGGCACTCGGCCGGCCTCTGCCGCGCCCTCCGCCTCCGCTGGCTCCGGGTGGCCGGCTTTCCCCCCGCCTCCGCCAACAGGCCTGCGCCGGGTAGGCTCCGCTCGTGCCTCGGCCGTCTTCGCTCGGATCGCGCCCGCACCGGTCCTCTCTGCTCCTAGCGCTGGCCCCGCCAGCTGCCGCGCCCGGCTGAGACCCGTGCGCTTTGCCCCGCGCGCCCCCGCCTCGGGCGGGCCCCCCCAGCCGGCTCCGCCTCGCCAGGTCGGCTTCCCGAGTGCCGGGTCATCCTCGCCTTGCCGCCTGGCCGGGTCGCCGCCTCGCCGCCTCCCGCTGGCCCAGGCCGGCTCCTTCCCGTGCCCGCGTGCCTCCCGCGTGCGTCGGCCGCCCTTCTCCCACTCCGACCACGCTGCCGCGTCGCCGGCTGCGGCTCCCCGCCGCCTCCCCACACCGGCTTGGCCATGCGCGTCCGCGTCTGACTCCGCCCAAGGCCGCTGCGCCTCCGCGCGCCGTGTCGGCTCCCCTGCCGGCTCCCGGGTCTAGCGCCGTGTCCGACTGTGCCATGTACGCCCCCGCCGTGTCCTGCTCTAGCCGCCTGTTGTGGCTGGTGCCTGAAGAACAAAGCAACCCGGCTGAAGAAACAGAGAAGAAAAAGAGGCAAAGGCCGGCTGGAGAAAGAAAAAAAAGAGGGGGTCGTCTGGACGCTGTTGCCGGGTGCTCGTGCAAAAGATATGAGTCCGGCTACCCACAACCGGCTTGAAAAGTCAAAGGCCGGGTGCCCATGGCCGACTAAAAAAAAGAGAAAAGGAGGATCTGACTTTGCAGAGTGCAGTCTAGCTGACTGCTCTAGTCAACAGCCCGCGTTGCCGCTCGGCCGGCTGGTTCGTCTGCCTGCTTCGCTGCCTGGTCGACCGACGAGCCGGTCTGTCTGAGCACAACCGGCTGACAAGAAAAAGAGAGAAGACAAAGTAGTCGCCGGGAGATCCGGCCCGACTGCTCAGCAGTCAGCCCAAAACTCGGGGGCTACACCCAGCGGGTGCGCTGACGCGCCCCCGCGAGGAAGAAGACAAAGTAGTCGCCGGGAGATCCGTCCCGACTGCTCAGCAGTCGGCCCGAATCTCGGGGGCTACACCCAGCGGGTGCACTGGCGCGCCCCCGCAAAGATCACAGACAAAGAAGAGTTTTGTCCAGCTACCAGCAGCCGGTAGAAGAAAAAAGAAGAAGAAAAAGGAGTTGCAAGACGCCTCGCCGCCTGGCCGGTTGAGCCTGACCGGCCGGGACCCCCCTTCGAGCACCCGGGGGCTCGAAGGCTAAACCCAGCGGGTGCGCCGGCGCACTCTGCAAGCGCCGAGTCGCGCCGGCTGTCTTCGACGATCGTGACTACACGAAAATCAATGTAAGCTCCTCACCCGCATATTTTTGCATCACGCAAGTACGGATAACCCCGAGCGATGCTCGGGGGCTATCTCCGCATTTTTGTTGCTGTTGCATCACTGTTCGCCCCAGCGCTAGCCAGAGTTGGCCCGGGGGCTGGCCGCTTGGCCTGAGACGTTAGTTTCCTGCAGACGGCTTAGTAGTGTGCGCGGTATCAAAGGCCCACTCTCAGTCACAGACCGCAGAGCGGCTGTCCGACTAGCAAGAGTGAACGCTCGAGGACACCCACGCGAAAAACGTCCGGGAAGAAAAATGCTTCGGGCAACCCGACCGTTTCCTTTATGAGTATCTGCTCGGTTAAATTTGCTCCCAGACTCTGAGTATTGTACACTCCGCTTCACGGCCCACTCTCAGCCACAGACCGCAGAGCGCTGTCCGGCGAGCGAGAGCACAAGCCAAAAAGCGGAGGGAACATGAAAAAGATTAAGGGGGCTCGGATGAAACCGAGTCGGCACCCTCCGCATAAAACTTGCGATGCTAAAAAGCAATCATTTGATATATCTGCGTGGACTAACTTTGTCTTTTTTATGATCATTTCCATGAATACTCGCCAAAAAACCTCCGCCCAACTTTGCCAAGTTGCCCGGAGGCTTGGGGGCTACTGTCGGAGTAATTGGCGACGGGTACCCCGAAGACGGCAAGACAATTATTCAAGACATCGGGGCTAGCAAAGCCCCTCAGTCCGACTGCCCGGCCGCTCCTGCCGGCTCCCCGTCCGACTGCCCTGCCCGGCCGGCTGTCGGCTGCCGACTGCGCCAACCAGTCGGCTGTCGACTGCAGCCCGACCCGACATCGACGAGACACCGACGAGACGGATGTACTCGAGCACTGTTCACATGTCACCCCAGCCATCATGTACAGTGACACTTGTCCCTGGGCACTATTTATGAAGTGACCCAGGGGACAAGTGTGAGACCCCACCATGCCACTAGCTAGCTAGCTACCATGCCTACATAGCTTAGATAGTAAGCTAGCTCCACACTATATATAGCCATCCATCCATCCATCCACCATCCACTCTCACACATGGCCACGCCACATGCACTTGGCCGGCAACAAGGCCACTCACGCATGCATGCTCGGGCACATGCAGCCACTAGCTCATATGCATATATACCAAGTCGGATGCCTATGGCACTGACTCCAGATACAGCTCCATGAGCACTTTGTACTGCCCAATGTACACCCCAGATATATACTCAGACATGCAGGAGTAGGGGTATTATCTCTCTGGAGAGCCCCGAACCTGGGTAAACTAGCGCGTGCTACTCGCATACCCGTCCCCGGATATTCCGGCAGCAGTCTTGCCCTCACATGAAGCCACCTTGTGGCATATGTCGTCTTGCAACACCCCCGTGAGAATACCACGACAGCCATCTTCATCATCTTCATCGCCGGCCGCTGGAGATCCCCCTCGCTGCTGCACTCGCTCCAGTGCTACCCCGAGCACGCCAAAGCCACCCCTGCATCCGCCGTGAGCCACTGACCATCCTCCCCCTCTCTGTTCTCTCTGCCACTCGTTGTAGTCGCCGCACCAAGCACACCGCATACGCCGCCGCCCGAGCTCGCCGCCGACGTGGCTCCGGCCACACAACGGCCACGTCGTCCTGTCCACTGACCTCGACGCATCGCGTAGGGCCGTAGATGCCTCCCACGCGCCGACTCGTCCGCCGTAGCCTCGACCCCGAGCTCACCCGAGCTCCGGCGACCGCCAAGGTCGATGCCGGTGACAACTTCGGCCACCCCAGTCCCAACCGCCGCCACCACTCGATGCGCGAGTTCACCAGCAGCTCGTAGATGCCCCCCGCCGGCCATTTGGTCGCCGGAGGAGGACTTTCGACATGCTCCGCCGCGTCTGGCCTCACCGGCGACTCAACGCCAGCAGGTTTGACCCCGCCGACCTAGGTTTGACCCACTTTGACCCCGACCAGGCCCCACCTGGGTCAATGACATGTGGGTCCATCACTAACTGGATTAGTTAGATATTAGTTAGTGCCAATCACCACTATTAGGTGCTAATCCCCTCTCTAAACTAACCTTGAGCCACTGACATGTGGGCCCAGCCCTGCTGACATTTTTGTTAGGATTAGTTTAACCCGAATCAACCCAGTTAACTAACTAAGTCACTGACTAGTGGGCCCCACTGGTCAGGTTTGACCTGGGCTGGCGCCTTTGACCTACTGACATCACCCTGACGTCATGCTGACGCAGATAATCTTTTCTAGATTTATTTTAATTCAGAAATTCCAGAAATTTGTATAAACTTCAAAAATTCATAGTAATTCAACCATAACTCCCAATGAAATAAATTATATATGAAAAATGATCAGAAAAATCCAATCTATCCATCTGTTCTGGTTTCATGCATGTTAGAACAATTTATGACTATTGTTTAGGACAAATGGAATGAATGGCATTTCAATAACTACATGTGGAGTTTGAATTTGAATCTCGGATCCAAACCAACTCCATTTAACCTACTGCTAGATGCATTAGCTCAAACCATAGCATATTGCCATGTCATGATCATGCATCATATTGTGCATTGCATTGATTGTGTTTCTTCTTTGTTTGTCGGTGCTTGTCCCCTCTCAGTAAACGTGTACCGATGATGTGACCGATGACATCGATGAAGAGCTATACTATCTTCAGAAGTGTCAGGCAAGAAAAACCCCCTTGTTCATTCTGATACAATCCCACTCTCTAGCTGCTGCTCTCTTTTACTGCATTAGGAACAACGATTCATCTGTTACATGCTGCGGTAGTTGAACCCCTTCTCCTTTGCATGACCTGTCATTGCCACAGTAAATAGATAAAACCCACAGGTCTGATTCATCGGGGATGAATTGGAATGGTGATGAACATGTCCTGATGTGTGTGAGCTAAGTGTGTGAATACGATTTGGTAAAGGTAGCGGTGAGAGGCCATGTAGGAGTACATGGTGGGTTGTCTCATTGAAGCCGTCCTCGGGAACTGAGTTCTGTGTTTGTGATCCATGAAACAGCTACTACCATGCATTGGCCCCTGAAATATGACCCCACTCGACTTCTTAACCACCCTTGTCCTCTATCTAGGAGTTGCAAGTAGTTTCTGGTGTTTGTAGTTGCTGGAGGCCGTGCGCAGCACCGACCGGAGGGGTGGGCTATGATACGGTACGCACGTGGCAGGGTATGCCAGGCGCCCGTTTGGTGTCGCGGAACCCTGTACACATTGTTCGGAGCCGTATGTGGAAACCTCGGCCGGACTCCCTGCGGATGGAACCTCAATAGGCGATAAACCTGGACTAGAGACTTGAGTGTTTAGGTAGGTCGTGGTCTACACCCACGTCGGCTTTCGCTTGAAGTCTGCCGAGCACATGTCGTGTGCAGACGCTAAGTGGTGGAAACATGTATGAAGAAGTACACCCCTGCAGGGTTAACATCATCTATGCGAATAGCCGTGTCCGCGGTAAAGGACTTCTGGGTTGCATGTATAGTTCATAGACAAGTGAAAGTGGATACTCTAAAATGCGCAAGATAAGCGTGAGTGCTATGGATGGCGTTCTCGTAGAGAGATGGGAGGGGTTCCATAGTGGTGTGTTGATATGGTGAATATGTGGACTCATGTGCGCCACCTCAAAAGAGTTACTTGCAGTCGTAGTTCAAGATAGCCATCGAGTCAAAGCTGGCTTGCTGCAGTTAAACCCCACCATCCCCTTTGTTGATAATGATGCATATGTAGTTAGTTCCGATGTAAGTCTTGCAGGGTACATTTGTACTCACGTTTGCCTATTTTATGTTTTTGCAGAGAGAATTCAGTCTCACTAGTAGTTCCACATGTACTTCGAAGTTTAGCTTGTTACCTCAGCTACGATCTTGTGCCCTCGGTAGGATCTGGTAGATAGTCAGGCTTCTCAGCCCTTTTTCATTTGTAGATGTCTGTACTCAGACATGTTGAGCTTCCGCATGTGCTTTGACTTGTAAGCTCCGAATGTTGGGTCATGAAACCCATGTTTGTAATATCTCGCTCCTCGGAGCCTATTGAATTAAATACTTGAGTTGTAGAGTCATGTTGTGATGCCATGTTGTATTTGCACATATCGAGCATATTGTGTGCATGTTATTGAAATGCTTGGTATGTGTGGGATCTGACTATCTAGTTGTTTATCCTTGGTAGCCTCTCTTACCGGGAAATGTCTCCTAATGCTTCCACTGAGCCTTGGTAGCTTGCTATTGCTCCGAAACACTTAGGCTGGCCGGGATGTGTCCTTCTTCGTTCCTGTGTCTGTCCCTTCAGGGAAATGTCACACGGTGTCTACCGGAGTCCTGTTAGCCTACTACAGCTCGGTTTACCGGAGTCCTGCTAGCCCAGCTGCTACAGCCCGGATTCACTCGCTGATAACCGACACGTTCGTTGCTGGATCATGTATGATTGTCCCTGTAAGTTAGTGCCACTTTGGGTTCACGAATAGCCATGTCAGCCCGGGTTCTTTGTCATATGGATGCTAGAGACACTATCACATACATGTGCAAAAAGGCACAAACGGTCCTCGGCCTGGTAAGGCGACACCCGTGGGAATACCATGAGTGAGGCCGCAAAGTGATATGAGGTGTTACATGCTAGATCGGTGTGGCATAGGATCGGGGTCCTGACAGGAGCCAAAGGCCGATACAAGCCGCGTACGGACGAACCAACGCTAAGACGTGCTAGCCGTCACCGAAGTCGAATTGCCAAGCCATCGTGCAGCCATCCACGGCCAGAGCAGCGGCCACCCCGGCCACTGCCCAACCCACACCGCCTAGGGAGCCCCCAAGCACCAGCCCCTGAGCATCACGTCGAACGTCGGAAGGTCAGAAATAAAAGGCCCCACCTTGGAACCCCTGACCGTGAAGAACCAGACCACAACGGGTCGAGTGGCACCGGCAGCAACCGGGGAGGCCGGATCTGGCGCCCCACCCGCTGAATCGACACAGACGCAGAGGGCAGAGGTGCCAGAGACAACGGGGGAGGGATCCACCGCCGCCCAATCCGCCGGGCCCAGCCATGCCTGACGACCCAGAGCCGCCCAGCCGCGCTGCTCCCAGCCCAGATCCAATGTCGCCACATCCCGCCCTGCACGAGGCACCACCAACTGCATCGTACAAAGCGCAGCCACCGCACCAGTGCAGTCCCGAATGCCAACCCGTCACCGCGCCATTGCACCCGACGCTCACTTCGCGCCCCTTCCGGAGAGACCAGCCCGCGCCGTCCCCTTTCCCTCGGAGGAACGAGAAGCCCGCCGCCGCCGGCTCCGGTCGAGCTTTGCCCGGCCGAGCCCCGCTGCCGCCGGCTCCGGTTGAGCTTTGCCCGGCCGAGCACCTGGCGGCGGCGCGGGAGGAGGAGGTTGGCTGGCGGTGGAGCTTGAGGTGCCCTCCCGGCCGCCTCGCGGGTGGCGGCGTGGGAGGGAATAAGGTGGAGCGGGGTGTCAACGCTGGTGAAATCGATACCCCTGCTATAGCCAGCGAATTCAAACAAATTTGGGTCATTTCCTACCACATAAGCCACATTAAAGGGGAAGAGACGCCAGAAGTGCCTGCAGGCCACATTAAAACACACAATAAAAGATTGCATGTATAGTTTGTTTGTCAGCTTGATGTTGATCAATCTTGTAAACGACGTAATATCTTCTTGATAGTATTTATTAATGAGCTGTTAGTTGGGCGGTATGATTCAGTCCGTAGTTAGTGTTGTAATTGTCTTCTCTATCCTAATTCGTACTCTTAAAACTAACCAGTTGATAAAGATATCTGTCACCAGCTATCAACTGTCAATGGCATGCAAAGATATTACCACGATTCAGGCACAAATACTATTTATGGCACCATAATTTTCATTTATTTTACCAAATAACTAATATTTTCAAAACCATGGATGTATTATTTTCAATTTTATCAAAATGTATGTACAAGAACCAATTGATTGGTAACAAATATGGTCCATAAAATTCATGTATTACAACCACCATAGCTTTCCAAATTAGTGTTCCAATGCACAAAGCACACGAATATGCCATGTTTTTTTCAAGGAAAGGCAAGCCTCCTGGCTGCTGCATCTTTGGATGCAACTATAATTTCATTGCCAAGAATGCCAGGCATCAAGGTTGAACAAAACGGTCATAAACAAGAAAGAAAGAGAAAAAATGACAAACAAATATAATACTGAACATATGGCAGCAAGCATTAGTACAGTTACTAAAAACAGTGAAAAATTGAGCGTACGCCTAGGCGCGCTTAAGCGCTGAGAGGAGGCCTACCGCTTCGCTTTTGGGGTTAGCGCTGAAAAAACCACCCAAGATGCCTAGGCATGGAACCTAAGACTACTGCCAATGCATGGGTGCTTACATGAGGTGTTAAGATTGCTGTCAATGCATGGGTGCTTAGATGAGGTGTTAAGCACATTAAATAGCTTAGCAACTATACTCCTCAATGCATAGGCGCTTAGCTTATGGTTGCTAAGCTTGCTTCATTTAATGATTTAGAAACTAAAGCTCTTCATGTATTGGTGGGCTTCCTTCCTTTAAATGCTCCTAGGTTCACGCGCTTATGGTTCACGCGCTTATGGTTGCTAAGCTTGCTTCATTTAATGATTTAGCAACCAAAGCTCTCCATGTATTAGTGGGCTTTCTTCCTTTAAATGTTTTGCCTAGGTTCACGCGCATAGAATTGTTTCTTCCTGGGGTCATCATGCTTGTCGGCGTTCTGAATATGGGGTATCCAGCCCTGCCTGCCTGTAGGCCACCGCATGGCTCCATCGACGGCCTGGTACGGCCCAGCTTCAGCATCAACAACTCAAGACCCTCGCGAGGGGCCAAGCCTTGTGAGGCGGATGATGCCAAGACCCTCGAGGGGATCAGCCTCCTCAGGCTGGCTCTCGAGGGGCGGAGAGTTCTATGAAAGGTTTACCTCACGAAGCTCAGCTGATGTGAGCCATGACGACCAAGGTCAGGCGGGCGCCAGCGGGCGCAGAGCGCAGGTTTCCTCTTTGGTGCAAGGGAGGCAAGCCAGAGGCGCGGAGTCCCGAGGAATCAGCCAAAAGTTTTCATCTGGTGCAACAAGACCAAGACCGTCAGGACGAAGGTCATCGGCGAGCCCACCGCAGCCTCACGACCAGAGGCTTTTCACAGGCGAAGACTACTTTTGTCAGGATAAGTTGTACTACTTGTCCCCTTTCAAATCCGGCCGTTGTGGGATTCCTTCCCGCCAACATTTGGGAAGAGGACTAAGGCCACTATAAATATGACTTAGCCACAACCATATAGGGCATCCAGTTCACATCCCATCAGCTTCCTCGAGCTCAAGAACACCTCACCTTCCGAGGCCAGTTCATCCGCTGTACTAGTTCATCCTCAGTCCTCCGAGGCAATCCACCAAAACACTGGAGTAGGGTATTACACCGCAAGGTGGCCTGAACCAAGATAAATTGTTGTGTCTCTTTGTCTCTTCGAGCTCGTCACGCTAGGCTTAGGAGGACCGCGAGTGGGCAGGCTGGGTAGGTTGAGATCTCCGCACGCACCCCAGAGTTTGAACCTCTCAAGGGTTTGCGGAACCCGTAATCTGACATTTGGCGCCCCAGGTAGGGGTGCATCGGGTCTTCTCTTTCGTCGATTGATCCACCGCCACTCCGACACCTCCATGGCCGACGCACGCCGAGCTCGTGCCGAGCGCCAGGCCGTAGTCGCCGCTAGCGTTGCTCAGACGGCTCCGGCGGGTGATGGTTGTGCTCGTCGTGCTCCGTCTCCGGCGGCCAACGCCGCCACGGGCCCTGTCGGCCATGAGCAGCGAGCTTTTTGGCTGCACCCGCCGGTGCGCCGTGACAGGCGCACCGCTACTTCGTCACTGACTCCAGTAACTTCGTCCTCCCACGCGTGTCACGGCCCGGCGGACGCGTAGGCCGCTCTACTCATGGCACGGGAGCTCCTTTGCTACCACCAGGTCGGCGACTTCTATGAGGAGTGGCTCGAGCGGATCGCTGAGCTCGTCAGCATGGCCGGGGGCTCCGCCGCCCTGGCCCGCTCACTGCCTCAGTAGCCACCTATAGCGGGCGACGTGGTTCACGGGGCTCCTCCACCACCTCCGGCCCAGGGCGTCATCATCAAGCCAAGGCGTGTGGCACCACGGCGCGACCCGCCGTGCCCTGCGCCAGCTTGGGAGGATGTGAGCTGCCAGGTGCTGCAGCGACCTCAAGGAGAAGCACGCGTACTTCCAGCGCCCCCGCACAAGGCCCGCGTACCGCCACAGGAGGTGGAGGTGCGCGTGCACTAGGACCAGTTTCCACCCCCTCGACGACCTCAAGTGGTCATGAGAGGATGCCGCGCGTTCACCTCGGAGCTCCGCAACGTCGTCTGGCCAAGCAAGTTCAAGCCTGACCTGCCTCCATGTTACGACGGCACCGCCGACCCCGCCGAGTTCCTGCAGCTCTACGAGCTGAGCGTTCTTGGCTCCCGAACCTACCCGAGGGGTCGGTCTCTTCTTGGGAGGAGATGCACGGCTGTTTCATCGTCAACTTCTAGGGCACTTGTGACCGTCCGCCGGCCGCGGACGACTTACGTCGCATCAAGCAGCAACCTGGAGAGACCATGTAGAAGTACATCAAACGCTTCAACAACGTTCGCCTCAAGATTCCCAAGGTGTTGGACGAGGCCATCATCTCAGCATTCACTGATGACGTCCCGTGACATCGAAATGAAGGAGGAGCTCGCCATCCATGAGGATCTCTACACGGCCCTGGAGATGTTCAATATGACGAACAAGTGCGCAATGGCTGAGGAGGGGCGCCTCTCACTCCTTGAACTCCCTGATGCTGACCCAGAAGACAAGAAGGCCAAGGCCAAGGACGTGAAGCGCAAGGGTCCAGCCGTTCTTGCGGCCGAGCTAGAGACGAAGCGCGGCTGCGACCACCTTGAGTCATCCAAGAGCAACCGACCATTCTGCATCTTCCACAACATGCACAGCCACAACACCAACGACTGTCAAGAGCTCAGGGCCCTCCGCGACGGGCGCCTCGGTCGATGCCCCAAGCACAACGATCGAGGCTATGGTCGTGGAGGTGGCCGACGTGGAGGACGCTGGGACGGATTCGACCACCGTCAGGAGTGGGGCGACCAGCCTCGGGAGGACAGCTGGTAGGGCCAGCCTCGCGAGGGCGCCTGAAGGGAGCATGTAGGACCTTGAAGTATGTCTAGAGGGGGGGTGATTAGACTACTTGACCAATTAAAAACTTAACCTTTTCCCGATTTTAGAGTTTGGCAGATTTTAGCTATTTTAGGACAAGTCAAGCAATCATCACACTATTCAAGCAAGCATGCAAAGAGTATATGGGCAGCGGAAATTAAAGCATGCAACTTGCAAGAAAGTAAAGGGAAGGGTTTGGAGGATTCAAACACAATTGGACACATGGATGTTTTTGGCGTGGTTCCGATAGGTGGTGCTATCGTACATCCACGTTGATGGAGACTTCAACCCACGAAGGGTAACGGTTGCGCGAGTCCACGGAGGGCTCCACCCACGAAGGGTCCACAAAGAATCAACCTTGTCTATCCCACCATGGCCATCGCCCACGAAGGACTTGCCTCACTAGCGGTAGATCTTCATGAAGTAGGCGATCTCCTTGCCCTTACAAACTCCTTGGTTCAACTCCACAATCTTGTTGGAGGCTCCCAAGTGACACCTAGCCAATCTAGGAGACACCACTCTCCAAGAAGTAACAAATGGTGCGTTGATGATGAACTCCTTGCTCTTGTGCTTCAAATGATAGTCTCCCCAACACTCAACTCTCTCTCATAGGATTTGGATCTGGTGGAAAGAGGATTTGAGTGGAAAGCAACTTGGGGAAGGCTAGAGATCAAGATTCATATGGTAGGAATGGAATATCTTGGCCTCAACACATGAGTAGGTAGTTCTCTCTCAAAAAATGTATGTTGGAAGTGTAGGTTCAGTCTGATGGCTCTCTCCATGAATGAAGAGGAGGTGGAGGGGTATATATAGCCTCCACACAAAATCTAACCGTTACACACAATTTACCAAACTCGGTGGGACCGATTCAACAGACTTGGTCGGACCGATTTAGTAAACCTAGTGACCGTTAGGATTTTCGGTGGGACTGACATGCAACTCGATAGGACCGATTCGGTTAGGGTTAGGGAATAATGTAATCTCGGTAAGACCGATTACACAAACTCGGTGAGACCGATTTTGGTAATAAGCTTTCCAGAGAGTTGGCCAGGTAAACTCGGTGGGACCGATTTGCTCTTTTCGGTGAGACCGAAATGTTACAAAAGGGAAACAGAGAATTTACATTGCAATCTCGGTGGGACCGATCGCTCACTTTGGATAGACCGAAGCGTTACGAAGGAAACAGAGAGATTACAATCCCATCTCGGTGAGACCGAGATCCCTATCGGTAGAACCGATTTGCCTAGAGTTTGTGGCAGTGGCTATGACTTTTGAAATTGGTGGCGCCGGATAGGAAGAATCGGTGTGACCGATTTTGGCTTTAGGTTTAGGTCATTTGTGGATGTGAGAAAGTAGCTGAGGGTTTTGGAGCATATCACTAAGCACATGAAGCAAGCGGCTCATTAAGCAACACCTCATCCCTCCTTGATAGTATTGGCTTTTCCTATAGACTCAATGTGATCTTGAATCACTAAAATATAAAATGAAGAGTCTTGAGCTTTTGAGCTTGAGCCAATCCTTTCTCCTTAGTATTTTGAGGGATCCACTTTCATCATCCATGCCATGCCATTCATTGAGCTTTCTTGAAATAATAGTCTTGGAATAGCATTTGCTCAATGAGCTATATGTTGTTATGAATTACCAAAACCACCTAGGGATAGTTGCACTTTCAATCTCCCCCTTTTTGGTAACTGATGACAACATATAGATCAAAGCTTCGACAAATGATAATAAGATTGAAAAACATCGTCGCTTTGAGAAGTATGTAATAAGCAAGAGCTCCCCCTAAATTTGTGCATGGTTAAGATTTGCTTTGGACTGCAAATGCACAAGGAATTAGGCTCATGGGTTACTCTTCCATGTCACATACATCTTGGTGGAGTGCTCAAAATAATAAAGATTGAATACATGCACTTATCACCAAGCAAAGTGAATGATCACATAGGATAGATAAGATAATATCATCAAACATGCATAAGTGTAGCTTATGATCAAACACATGATCATCAATGTCTCACATGAATAGCATAGTATCTCAAGCACTCAAAAGCAAACAAGTTTAACCACCAAATCAAGAGAGAACAAAAGCAACACTCTCTCTCTCGAAGCCTATGATCTATACATTTTTCTCCCCCTTTGGCAACAAGTTACCAAAAAGTTCATAGAAAATGCATAGTGCTAGATCGACTCTCTGGCTTGATCTTCAGGTGGTGGTGTCCGGACAACTCCAAGAACGAAGGCTTCAGTTGAAGTAGAGGGTGTTGGAGTTGATGCTGGAGTTGGTTGCACTGGAGCTGTAGGAGCTGTAGCTGGTGCGGATGATGTGGCTCTGGTGTCTGTCACAGGCACTGTAGCTGACCTCTGAGCTCTAGGCACTCTGGCAAATACATTAGTGGTAGTCTTGCCCTGCCTCTCCTGCATGTCATCCTGTAGCTGCTCCACAACAGACTGAATCTCAGTTACTTTGACATCTAGGTCATGGAATTTGAGTTCCATGATTCTTTCCAAGCTCTCCTGATTCTGAGTGAGGGTGGCCAATCCCTTCTCAATCCTCAGTGTTGATGCTATTAAGTAACCAAGCTACTCCTACTTGTTCTTCAAGAAATACTCAGATGCCTCCTCTTGAGTTGGCATCTTGGCAGCCTTCTCCTTCCTTGCCTTCTCCTTCTTCTCTTGAGCATGTACTGATGATGGATCATTCTCATTCATGACAACCTGATTGTCCTCAAGGTTTGGATAAAGAGGAAAATGTTCCTTATCCAATAGATATTTGCCTGTTCCCATCTTTGAGTTAATCAACTCCTGAATCTGAGGGGCATATCCACAGCTCCTCTTCTGATCTGCTGCAGTCCTCTTAATGGTTTCAACCATAAGGCTCATGACCTTGAATTTCTGTGGCACATCAAACAAATGCAACATGTTGATTGCATGCCCTCTGATCATGTTGTGGTCACCAGACTTAGGCAACAGAGTGTGCCTCAGAATCCAGTTGATTGTGGGCAGCCCTGACAGAAGGAAGTGGACTGATCCAAACTTATGTGTCTCAACAGCTTTGTCTGGGATCTCCTTGTACATGTGTGCCATGGAATTATGGTCCATCTTCTTCTTGGCACATACATCCAGGTCATCTTCACTTTCCTTTGGGGCATTGATCAGTCTTGCCCATTCCTCAACAGTGGACTGGTACCTTGTACCTCCAGACATCCAAACTATCCTCCCATCTGGATAGAAGTGTGCTGTGGAGTAGAATTGCATGATAAGTTCATCATTCCAGTTGGTGAGCTTTTGCCCAACATAATCTGCAACTCCACAAGCAACAAAATTGTCTTGCACTCCAGGATAGTGCTCTTCATTGTCCTTTATGTAGGTCCAGTTGACCCATCTCATATCACATACTATGGGCTTCTTGTCCAACAAGATTGTCTCATAGAAGTCCTGATGTTCCTTTGTATGGAACCTATAGTCAACAGAAGTTCTTCTCCTTGCTGCATATGGATCTGTCAGCCTCCATAGCCTCAACCCTGAGTCTCTTCAGATGTTCATGTCCTCAGCCACTAGATGGGCATCATTGTGGTCTGGTATCTTGGGCTTGAGCTTCCTTAGGACCTATCCTTCTTCATCTTCCTCATCAGTAACATTAGGCACTGGGACCTTGTTCTTCTCAGCAGCTGGAATACTCCTGGTATTCCTCTTTGGTGCAAGCTTGGCCTTGGGGGCAGCTTTGGGTTCTTCCTTAGGCTTAGATGTTGCAGCCCCTGATCTAATAGCATCACACATAAGCTTTGGTGCCTTGGGTGCTGGTGTAGCAACCTCTTCTTCCTCTTCAGAATCTCTTCTCATTGAGGGCTTTCCAAGAACCTGGGCAGTTGTGGTTCTTGCTCTCTTCTTCTTCTTATCCTGAGAAGCTTCATCCTCTGACTCAATGGTAAACTTCATTGTTTCTCCAGTGGGAACTTTCTTGGATTTGGAAGATGTGACTTTCTTTTCAGGTGCCTCTTTGGGTTCAGTCTGTTCTGGCACTTGAGTGGACCTTCTAACCTTGGGCATAGGTGTCCTCTTGGCAGGAACCTTCCTATTGAGGCCAGGCTTTGTATTCTTTGCTGAGCCATACTCCTTTTTGAGCACTACTTTCTTGGAAGTATCCTCATCTTTAGCTGCCACATAGTCCTCATCCTCTGAGTCTGAGGTTCTCTTCCTCCTTTGCCTGGTAGCAGCCTTAGGCAGGTTGCTAGGAGTGCTTCTGCTGCCTTCATCTGAAGTGCTTGAGGGACTAGTGCCCTCACTCATGTGCATCTGCTCTTCTGACCTGTTCTGGCTGTCACTCTAGTCTGACGTGCTGCAAACACTGACTGCTGACCCTGTGAAGAGTTATAGATGAGATAGAGTGGATGAGCATCACAAAATGCAGAGAATTTTGCAAAAGAATGATTCAAAAATTCAGTTTTAGTTTTCCACAGAAAGCATTTCGGATCAACCGATTTTCAAACTCGGTGATACTGAAGCAGTTTTGGAACCTAAACTGATGAACTCGGTTGGACCGAGTCATAGTTCGGTGGCACCGAGACTGCTAGGGTTTCACAAAGTCCTCAAATCGGTCTCACCGATTAGCAATTCTCGGTCAGACCGAGAGTTACTAGTGCAATGGCATAAGCCAAATCGGTGGGACCGAGTTTTTCAACTCGGTGGGTCTGAGATGGTTTCGGCGGAAACCTAACCCTAAAATTTTGAATCTCATCTAATCTACGGACTGCATTGAATGGATAGGAGTGTTTCAATCGTGGCAAGAATCAATAAGAACACAATGTGCTAGGAATCCGACGAGGATAGCACAGTGATCGAGTCCATACCCTAGCTTGGCGATGAACTCGCTACGGCGGCAACGGCGGGGTTGAAATCCATTGACGGCGGTGGAGACCAGCGACAGGAGGCGGCTGGCAACGAGGAGATGATCTGGAGACCCTGGAGGCAGAGCGAGCTATTGCGCGGGCGAAGGGGTTCGGAGGAATTTCCAAATTTTTGCCTGTGACTATATATAGCCCGACCCTGTTGGTGTGACCGAGTGGAAAAACTCGGTGGCACCGAGATGCATAACTATGTACAGTTACAACAACTCGGTGTGACCGAAAAGTTCAAATCGGTTGCACCGAGATTGAAAACTCAGATCGACTTAATGATCTCGGTAGGACCGAAATGGAGGAATCGGTCAGACCGAGAATCACAAAGAAGTTTTGGAAGTTTAAGTCTATGATGAATCGAGGACTCCGAGTGCTCCTCACACAGAGTGGTTCGAATCTGACTTGATCAAATTTTGTGATGTAGCATGAATAGAGTTTGAGACGAGAAAAGCATAGATAGCTAGAGAAGGTTCTTAGGCATTCTTGTCCATCCACTTGGCAAAAAGAAAAAGAAGCCAAACAATCAAAACAACAAGTGGATGTCCTTGAATGAGTAAAGTATGCACCAACATGCTCACACAATAAGATGGCAAATGAAATATGTGGCAAAACATGCACAACCAATTCTAGCATCTATAAAACAATTGGCGATGACTAGGTCATCTATATATGAGTATATTGACTTAGGAGTCAAATGAAAAACATTTGATCATAGGTCATACTCATCGTTTAAGCTCAAGTGGGGTTACCACTTTTACATAATGCATTGATGTGTTCACACCATTAGAGTTGCTTTGACTCAATTCTTAGAGTTAAGCTCCCCCTAGATGTGAGATCCCCCTTTAGAGGGATGAACTAACCTTGGGTTTTGTCGATGATGACTTCATGTAGGTGTTGAAGATGTGGATGCTCAATGTTGATGTAGATCATTTGGAGCAATCCTTTGGAGTGAGTTGCACTTTCAACTTACCTACATGGGTTAGTCCCACAAGGAACAAACAAGAATATCCATAGACATAGAGTGATGCACACACAAGATGATGTCCATGAAATCATTAGGTTACCTTGTCCCTTGCCTTACCAACATGAGGGTTTGTGACTCCTTGAACTAGTGCAAGATGTGGAAGTTGATTGCACTTGTTCTTGCCATAATGATATGAGTGAAGAATGTTGGCGGAGTCACCCTCAAGAACTCTCTAGTTCTTCTTCTTCGGGATCCACATCATCTTGATGGGAATCCTTGGAGTTGTAGTTGTACTTGATGAAGTAGAACTTGACGTAGTCTTGGGAACCCACTTGAACGAGGCCTTAGGTGCTTCTTCAAATGCATCAATCTCTTCTTGAAGCTTGTCCTTGCCTTTGTTCTTGTGGTCTTGTGGTGGAAGATCATCTTGTGCTTGTGTTCCCTTGAAGGAAGTAGGATCATACTTCTCTTGTTGAGGAACAAACTTCGTCTTGGGGTATTGATCTTCTTCCCACTCAACTCCATTGGCATTGAACTTTCGTTCAAAACCAACACCTTGATTCTTCCGGTGCCTTCCTTGCTTGCGTACAATTTCCTCGAATTGCTTACTCCCGGCAAGGCTCTTGTAAACACCTTTCTCTATAATTCCCTTCAATAAGCTATTTTCTTGCTCAAGTGTAACTTGGCTAAGAGAATCATTAGTGGAATCAAGAGAACTACTAGAAGCAACAATATTGGATTTGACATTATTATTGTTACTACTAGAGGAAGTATCTTTCTTGTACTTGTTACTAGACTTGACTTGAGGCATGTAAGTAGATAAGAGTAAACGCTTGGCAATGTAAGAAGAACTTTTCTTACGGAGATCATCATTGATTGCTTTTAAGAACTCATGCTCTTGCTCAAGATTGAGCTTTTCAAAGCGTAACTTCTCATGAGCCCTTAAAAGTTCTCGATGATCTTCGAAGATAGTTTCATGAGCCAACTTAAGAGTGTTTAGTTCTTTAGTTAGAAGCTCAATCTTCTCCTTATCATTGTCATTCGTTTTATCTTGATTAGCATGATTAATTGACGTTTCATCATAGTATTCATCACTAGAGTTGTCAACAAGTAAATCATCATCCACAAGCAAGTCATCTTCATCACTATTGAAATCAACATACTCAGGATGTGTTACCTTTGGACCTTTGGCCATGAAGCATCTTCCAATTCCTTCATTTGGTGAATCAAATATGTCGTAGGAGTTGGTTGACACAAGTGCTAGACCGGCAACACCTTCATCTTGAGTATATTCGGAGTCGGAGTGATAGCTTCTCTCAGAGTGATTGTCGGAGTCGGAGCCGGATACCCATTCACCAACATGAGCTTGATGTCTTCGTTTTGTGTAGCTCCTTGATGACTTGTCCTTTCTTTTCGAATCCTTGCTTCTCTGTGAGGGTCTTCGTTCATAACGATCATCTCTACTCCTCCTCTCTCTTGGTGGTGATTCTTCTCTTTTGCTTCTTCTTCTTGGAGAATCTTCTCTTCTTTTGTAGGGTGTCGTACACTCATTGGAATAGTGTCCGGGTCTCCCACAATTGTAGCAATTGCGCTCTCGACTAGAAGACCTTTTGTCATGGTAAGACCTTGACTTGGAGCTTCTTTCTTTGCTTCTACTCTTGTAGAATTTGTTGAAGTTCTTCACCATTAAGCTCAATTCTTCATTGAAGGTTTGTTTCTCACTTGATGATGTGGGGGCTTCACTTGAGGCTTTGTAAGCACCACTTGACTTGTTGTGAAGTTCCTCCTTATCCTTGAGTGACATCTCATGAGCAACAATTCTTCCAATGACTTCCGTTGGCTTGAGATCTTTGTAGTTTGGCATCATTTGGATCAATGTGCACACGGTATCATACTTTCCATCCAATGCTCTTAGGATCTTCTTGATGATGAATCCGTCGGTCATCTCTTCACTCCCTAAGCTGGTAATCTCATTTGTGATAAGAGCAAGCCTAGAGTACATTTCAGCGACACCTTCACCATCCTTCATTTTGAACTTGTCAAGCTGACTTTGGAGCACATCCAACTTCGATTCCTTGACGGATTCGGTACCTTCATGCATATCAATCAAAGTATCCCAAATTTCCTTTGCATTCTCAAGACGGCTGATTTTGTTGAATTCTTCGGGGCATAATCCGTTAAAGATGATATCACAAGCTTGAGCGTTGTATTGCAGCATCTTCAATTCTTCCGCATTAGCTTCACGGTTTGGCTCTCTCCCATAAAATAATTCACCTTGCAAGCCAATACAAATAATTGCCCAAACGGCGGGCTTATGTCCGAGAATATGCATTTTCATCTTATGCTTCAACCTAGCAAAATTAGTACCATCAAAGTAAGGACCTCTACGGTGATAATTTCCCTCGCTAGACGCCATACTCTCATAGGTTGTGAAACCAAGGCTATAACCACCAAAAGCTATGGAAATCAAAGCAAATGGAGACCAAAGCTCTGATACCACTTGTAGGACCTTGAAGTATGTCTAGAGGGGGGGTGATTAGACTACTTGACCAATTAAAAACTTAACCTTTTCCCAATTTTAGAGTTTGGCAGATTTTAGCTATTTTAGGACAAGTCAAGCAATCATCACACTATTCAAGCAAGCATGCAAAGAGTATATGGGAAGCGGAAATTTAAGCATGCAACTTGCAAGAAAGTAAAGGGAAGGGTTTGGAGGATTCAAACGCAATTGGAGACACGGATGTTTTGGCGTGGTTCTAATAGGTGGTGCTATCGTACATCCACGTTGATGGAGACTTCAACCCATGAAGGGTAACGATTGCGCGAGTCCACGGAGGGCTCCACCCATGAAGGGTCCACGAAGAATCAACCTTGTCTATCCCACCATGGCCATCGCCCACGAAGGACTTGCCTCACTAGCGGTAGATCTTCACAAAGTAGGCGATCTCCTTGCCCTTACAAACTCCTTGGTTCAACTCCACAATCTTGTTGGAGGCTCCCAAGTGACACCTAGCCAATCTAGGAGACACTGCTCTCCAAGAAGTAACAAATGGTGCATTTGATGATGAACTCCTTGCTCTTGTGCTTCAAATGATAGTCTCCCCAACACTCAACTCTCTCTCATAGGATTTGGATCTGGTGGAAAGAGGATTTGAGTGGAAAGCAACTTGGGGAAGGCTAGAGATCAAGATTCATATGGTAGGAATGGAATATCTTGGCCTCAACACATGAGTAGGTGGTTCTCTCTCAGAAAATGGTAAGTTGGAAGTGTAGGTTCAGTCTGATGGCTCTCTCCATGAATGAAGAGGAGGTGAGGGGTATATATAGCCTCCACACAAAATCTAACCGTTACACACAATTTACCAAACTCGGTGGGACCGATTCAACAGACTCGGTCGGACCGATTTAGTAAACCTAGTGACCGTTAGGATTTTCGGTGGGACTGACATGCAACTCGATAGGACCGATTCGGTTAGGGTTAGGGCATAACGTAATCTTGGTAAGACCGATTACACAAACTCGGTGAGACCGATTTTGGTAATAAGCTTTCCAGAGAGTTGGTCAGGTAAACTCGGTGTGACCGATTTGCTCTTTTCGGTGAGACCGAAATGTTACAAAAGGGAAACAGAGAATTTACATTGCAATCTCGGTGGGACCGATCGCTCACTTCGGTTAGACCGAAGCGTTACGAAGGGAAACAGAGAGATTACAATCCCATCTCGATGAGACCGAGATCCCTATCGGTAGAACCAATTTGCCTAGGGTTTGTGGCAGTGGCTATGACTTTTGAAATCGGTGGCGCCGGATAGGAAGAATCGGTGTGACCGATTTTGGCTTTAGGTTTAGGTCATTTGTGGATGTGAGAAAGTAGCTGAGGGTTTTGGAGCATATCACTAAGCACATGAAGTAAGAGGCTCATTAAGCAACACCTCATCCCTCCTTGATAGTATTGGCTTTTCCTATAGACTCAATGTGATCTTGGATCACTAAAATATAAAATGAAGAGTCTTGAGCTTTTGAGCTTGAGCCAATCCTTTGTCCTTAGTATTTTGAGGGATCCACTTTCATCATCCATGCCATGCCATTCATTGAGCTTTCCTGAAATAATAGTCTTGGAATAGCATTAGCTCAATGAGCTATATGTTGTTATGAATTACCAAAACCACCTAGGGATAGTTGCAGTTTCAGAGCAGCCTCGTGAGGAGCGCCCTCATGGCAACGCAGCTCTGCCTCATCTGCCTCCACCGCCAAGAAGGAACGAAGATCACCACCAGGACGAGGGGGCTGGGGGCTTCCAGGAGCCTCGAGCCATCGGCTGCATCTTGGGTGGCTCGCAGGCCCCAGTGTCCCACTGCGTCTTCAAGCAGCTCGTGCGCGAGGTGAACGCGGCGCTCCCCAAACCTGAAGCAACTCGCCCTCAGCTTCAGCTCCTCAGACCAGCTCAAGTGCGCGGCCACTGTTGGCGCGCTCCCCGTGCTCTGCTCTCCCGTCATCAGCAACATGGTCGTCACCAAGACTCTCGTCGATGGCGGAGCGTAACTCAATGTCCTATCTGTTCAGAAGTTCGACAGACTTCAAGTGCCATACTACCAGCTTCACCCAACCAAGCCCTTGCAGGAGTGGCTGATGGCACCACACACCTGATCGGCAGGTCCACCTCCTTGTCACCTTCGGCGAGCGCAACAACTACCGCACCGAGCTCATCGACTTCGACTTCGCCGACATCCTTCTGCCCTACAACGCCATCCTAGGGTACCTAGCACTCGCCAAGTTCATGGCAGCTACGCACCACGGCTACAACGTCCTCAAGATGCCAGGAAGCGGCGGCGTCATCACGGTCTCATGTCAAGAGAAGGATGCGGTGTGTTTCCTCGAGCATGCCTTCCAAGCTACAGCGGTAGAGAACCCTGAAGACGAGAGCGGTGCCCTCCCTCCTGAGGTTGCCCCCAAGACGAAGAAGCTGCAGCTGGGACAGGGGTCCACTACTAGGAAAATGCTTATATGTAGAAATTTAGCAGTAGCGTTGGTTATATACCTCACACTACTTCTACTTAGCAGTAGCGCCGGCCAAAACCAGCGCTGCAAGTGCACGTTAGTAGTAGCACTTGTTTTCCAAGCCAGCGCTGTTGTTAGTGGGCCACACACTCGGCCTGCTGTTGCAGCTTTAGCTATAGCGCTGGCCTCCTCCCCCACGCTGCTGCTAAGCCCACCTCTACTTCCTCCCTCCGACCCGCGCGCGCTCTCTCACTCACTCTCACACTCACACACTCACACTCACACGCCCCTCAACACTACAAAAAAATACACTTCCGTGATGATACGTGTTTGTCATAGTAGGTCGCGTTTTTTGTCATGCATGTACATCCATGACGATTTTATGACAGAATCAAGATAGTCATACTTGTGCTATCGTAGAAGTGTTCCATGACATTCCCAAAATTATCATCACGGAAGTGTCCACTTCCATGACGATAAATCACGCGTCACAGAAGTGCTTTCGTCAAGGGTGACCGACACGTGGCATCCACCGTAATGGAACGCTGTTAAGCTATCAGGTCCAGTTTTGGATCCGATAACCCGTTAACAGCCCCGACCAATGGGGATTTTCCATGTGTAAAATCATCATTGGCTGGAGGAAACACGTGTCGGCTCACCGTTGGGACAGATGTCATCCACTCATTGGATCGAAGGCGCCTATGATACGGCGACACGTGGCATGGCCCAACAGAGGCCCATTCCTGTGAAAAGGCCGGTCCGTTTGACTTGGTCAAAAGGTGGCGGGCCGGCCCACGGAAAGCCTGTTAACGGCCTGTTCGCATATAGCCCATTTACAGCCCGCTAACCCAGGGCCCGTTACGACCTCTCCGAATTAGGCCCAGTAGCGTCATCTGGGCCGTCCAATATGATTCTAGCCCGTTTTAACTGCTGGTCCATGTGTGGCCCATGACTTTTTTTGGCCCATATGAGGCCCTTTGTAACTCTTGGCCCATTAACGGCCCGTGGTGAAACTGGCCCATAATGAACAGTGTATCACTTTATACCCATTAACGGCCCTTTATTCCATTGGGCTGTTTCCAGCCCAAGTTATCTTTCGGCCTTCTCAGGGACCATTGATTCTTGGGCTCATTTGCAGCATTCGGTTACATACGGCCGGTTACTATCATTTTCTGCTTGTGGGCCAAATTCAGCCCGTCGTTACAGTCGACCCGTTTGCGGACCGTTAATACGTTGGGCCGTTTTCATGTCAAAAAACCCGTTGGGCTGTTTTCATAGAGTTATCAAATACGGCCTATTAACGGCCCGTTATGGTCCACGAAAAGTACGACCCATGATTGGCGAAATGATGATACGCCCCATAGAAGGCCCATGGATCCTACAGCCCATATGACGCCCATGGATAGTATGGCCCGTAGAAGGCCCATGGATCGTACGGCCCATAGAAGGCCCATGGACCCTACGGCCCTTAGAAGGCCCATGAATCCTAAGGCCCATATAGAAGGCCAATGGATCCTACGACCCGTATAGAAGGCTAATGGATCCTATGGCCGTAATAAGGCCCATGGATCATACGGCCTGCAGGAGGCCCATGGTTACAACAGTCCGTGTGTTGCCATGACTATTTTGGCCTAGTTACCAAAAATAGGCTATTGTGGCCACTAGAAAAACACACAAAAAGAACTGCAGTGACTACAAGCAAACAACTAAACAAGACGATAAGGAAATAAATAAGCAAGCAATTAACGCTAGCCTATTACCGCTATTACACATATTACATCCACTGGGCATCAAAGTTTGCCACCAGTGCAAATATAGAGAACAAAGCAGCATATTACATACACTGGCCGTCAAAATTGGCCACCGGTGCAAATAAACGCAGCAGCAAAACAAGAGCATAACTGAAACAACTTCAGAAGAGCTCAAGAAACGTTATCCTGGGTATCCACCATGCTGGCAATAAGCTTAGCAAGCTTATTAGCTTTGTCCCGTTTGGCGCTAAAATCCTCCAACGCTTGTTGTTGCACCAGAAAGTATGCATCTGAATGCTCCAGGGACTTCTACGGTCCTTCCGCTTCTTGTCGCAGCACAGCTGATCGATGTCTTTCAGCTTGTAGTTGAGACTCAAGAAATCGAACTGATTTAGATAGTGAGTTTGAATAGCATGTACAAGTGGTAGTGGCCAATAACTCGAACACTAAACCAAGACAGCACTTTGAGGTTGTCTCGCTGTCTTCAAGATAGTCTTCCTTAGCTGTTTTATCAGCTTTGTTGGAGACCAACAAGGATGTGCCACTATCCTGAAACTTATCTGCATTACTTCCTTTACCATTGCTTAATAAGGCACTCTTCCCCAATATTCTGTTAGCATTCTAAAAGAAGAAACAAGCATACACATAACAAGTTTAGCATGTACTAGTATATGAAACTCATTTCGGTGAACCAATTCATTAGTAAGGTGGACATGATTAAACTACTAAGTCTTCTATTGCCAAGTACTAGTACATAATAAAAGCACCAAACAAACATATATCTATGTCCTATGGTCACTGCATTGTCTTGCCAAATCAAAATAGAGACACGGTTCAAATCATATCATTTCAAGAGAAAGCAGCAGTGAAAGAATACAAAGCGTGGGAAACTACACGGCACAACAAGATTTTAGATGGGTACCACGGGTCTACATGTACAACAACACTATTGGCTCTATTGTGATGCTAGTAATGTGCATGATATGAAAATCAACTATATACACAATTGAAATTGAAATCAACGGAACTATTGATAAGAGCAAACCTGTTAAAGAAACATGCGTGAACATAACTACTGTGCCATTGGAGTTTAGATTGGATCCTTCAATTTAAAAATAAGTTTGTATGAGTAAATACAGTGATACAAGAGCAAAGCAATCATAGTTAAAAAAAGGCGCGCCTAAGCGAGCGCTTAAGTGCGCCTAGGCTCTAGGCGTTGGCAAAACGCATTGCGCATAACTATGCTTAATCTGTGCATAACTGCGCATAAGCATGCGCTTTGGTCAATAAAGCGCAAGGTGGTGGCAAAACGCACAATTAACGCCTAGCGCTTTTTTGAACTATGATAGCAATGAAATCTTAAATTAGAACAGTTGTTCTTCAGGTTTAGGCACTTGTTCTACATGAACAGAGTACAGTAAGACGCAAGAATATAATACTTAAAAATAGAAAATGAGCTCATAGACCTTACCACATTCTTGGTTCGGGACCAGTACAGAACAAGGCGTTCCCAATCATCGTCCAGTAAATGTGTCTTAGGAGAACTTAAGGTAATTTGATGAGTTTCTTTGCCAGTGAAGTACGTTTTCTTCAGGTAATTCCGATACTGCCACCAAGCATTCTTGAAGATAGCAGAGGTATTAGCACAGGTTACCTCATCCTGAGTTTCCAAATGGGTCCTTCTCTATAGAGAAAAATGGGAAAATTTGCTGTATTATAACCATCATGGAGGTAGGATGTATGGGACGAAGCAAAGTAATTGCCATGAATAACATTACTTACACATAACTCCTGGACAAACACCTGCAACTGGCATTTTCTTTCATCTTCAGTATAATATTTCCAAGATGGGAAGATACGCACATACGATTTAAGAACATCAAATGCGATAGATGCTAAACTACGACTAGCTGGTTTTGCTTCCTCCACAGGAATAGGCGTACTAACTGGTGGAGTTGGGGTTCATCGTGATAGTACTGGCCCTTTGGGCACTGGAGCTGCCTTACTAACTGCTCTTGTTTGGGAGCTCTGTGGTGGAGATGGTGTTGTGTCAATAGGAACTGGGTTACTATCGGCTGGGGTTCGGGTTAGAATAGGTGAAGCTGGTTCTCTGTCCATCGCAGTAGGGGTACAATCTGCGGGAGTTTGGGTTATGTGTGGTAGGGCTGGTTCTTGTGCATGTACAACCGGGGTGCTATCTCCACCAACAGGTAGCACTGTTTTATTTGAAGACTGTGTTTTTAGTCCGCTAGATACTGGCATCACCCGCTCTAGTTCAAATGGTTGATAAACAGGGAACATAGTTGAATGTACAAACATTGTATGAGAGACAGATGCAATAGATAGTGTGGAAAAAAGAGGGCATGAAATAGTTGACATGTATATTGTTTAACTAAAACGGATAGCATGACATAATTTCACATATATGATGTCTATCTAAACTGGATAGCATAGCATAACATAATTCAAAGATATGATGAATAACTAAATAGAATCGCATGACATAATTCACCTACATGTTATCTAAGTAATCAGGATTGCATCATTTAATTCACATATGTGATTTATATGCTAAACAGAGGGCATTCGACATGATGTCTGAACTAAGAACATGGTGTTGAATATTGTGTATATGATGTCAAAACTATGCAATGCAAGACACCATATGCATGATATGAGCATTATAACCATGCCAAGTTAGAGCATACACCTCAGTGGGGGAGTAGGACTGGTCATTTGTCTCTGAATCCATCTCCGAGGAGCTATCGGGACCCAACAAGAGATCTGCTTCGATAGGGCTTTTTTTCACTCCAGATTTTTCCATCTCCCACCCAAATGGCTGATTCACAGGAATAGTAGTTTAACGTACAAACATTGTCGACAAATGGAAATGTAATGAAGAAAAGGATGGGCAAGATATCATTCAAATATATGATGCCTAGTTAAACAGGATGGCATTGCACATTTCACATATACTATGGCTGGCTAAAAGACATGAGACTGCATAATTCCCATATATGATATAGAAACTAAACAGGTGGCATTACAGAACATGTCTAAACTAAGCAGATGACATATATGATGTCAAAAGTAGGCACTACAAGGCAACATATGCATGATATGACTAACATCGTCATGCCAAGGTAGAGCAAACACCTTGGGGGGTAAATAGGAGTGGTCAGTGGCGTCTGAGTCCGTCTCAGAACAGATATCTTCCTCTAGATTACAATCTGGAGAGGGGTGGGGAGGGTTTGCCATTGAACCCACCATGGAGCGATGTCTGCATGACATTGTATTGCCGCGCAAATCTTCACTTTTTCTCTACATGTTTAGCATGACTGTGTACAATATCTAACATGCATACGAAAAAAATATGGTGAGATTATGTAAGGAGAGCATGCAGAAATCTAGAGTGATGGTAAAAACCAGTGGATGGATCCAAAAATAATGATACCAGGTTGACGATTGCTTTAAATTAATAAAAAGACAGATGGTGATTGGTTTACTATTTGGGTTGGTCGCTGAAGCAGTTGAGGCAGAGGTGGCTGTCGGAGGTGTGGAGGAAGATCTGAGGAATCTGTAGACGGCGTCCAGGGCACTGCTCTATTGTGATGGATCGTTCTGTCGTTGGAGCAGCTCCGGTGAGCCGTAAGACGTCAAGACTGAAGCAGCACAAGACAGACATCGTCAATCTCAAGTGGGATTCTAATAGCATCTCCAATAGATGATGTAAAATGGATGTAAAATTTACGTCACCAAAAACCATCTGACTACAACAGATGAGGTAAAAACTGTTGACTCTGAACTTAACTGTCGAAACTGAAACTTACAGTGGAATCTGAATGCTACTGTCGAAACTGAACGCAATGGTAGCAGAGAGGCACTTGACATGTAGTTTAGGGAGGGCCTGCAGTTCATCTTCAACCTGCACCCCCCTGAGCTGCAATCCACCACCGGCCGAACAGCCGGTCCCAGCGCCACCTTGTCGCCCTGAAACAACTCCCCACCGCCGCCCCGACCAGCCCTTTAGGCCCCCCTCCCCCCACCCTGAACCCTAAGGTAGATAGTGGGGTACCTCTCCGGTGAGCCCACGTCCCCGCTGCGGGTGGTTCTTCCTTAACTCCGGTGAGCCCCCCCAACCCCTGAAAATCGACTGACCCAAAAGTCGATTCAGTCAACTGAAGTGTGGCTAAATCAGAGCAGAGCAGCAGCACGAGCGAGGGGGAGAGCAACAGCAGTAGCTGGGCGAGCGGGCGCTCGAGCAAGAGCCGGAGCAGCAGCAGCAGATCAGGCTGGTATGGATGCCGCCGCCGAAGGGGCCTCGCACTGGGGGAGAGCCGCCCTGGAGATGTCGCCCGCGGCGCCAGCTTCAAGGTAGCCGCTCCATGGGGGTGCAGGATGGAGCATCGTAGTCGCCGGGAGGTCGAGTTAAGGAAAAGGTGTGATGCGATGAGTGTACAACCTCTTTGGTGGCGCCGAGTAGGCCTTGGCTTCGTCTGAGGAATCGGTGAGGATGTTGTGGTTCTGGTGGAGCAAGTTAAGGCGGCGTTGTGGGGATGGAGTAGCCGCGATAGACGAGGCGATTGTCGGAGCTACTCCTTGGAGGTGGAGGACAGGGCGGCTGAACCGGCGGGACGATGAGATGGACAACGGATCCTTATCCGGGGAGGTGGACGAGGGATGTCGAGTTGTTGCGGTGGACGACGTCGTCGGGGAAGAGGCTCCGGCTAGGCAGCGGTGAGGTGGCGGACGGAGGAGGGTGGGGTTTCGCGGCTGTAGCGGAGAGGTTATGGCAGCCTGGGATTTCGAATGGCGAAAAGGGGGTGAAGCATGACTTAGGGACGCGCTTGTCCAAAATGTAGGGTGTGTTACAAAAGTACCCCCCACCGATTTGAACTAGCGGCCCTTTCGGCTCAGGGGTAGAAGGGGGATTTCGTGTGTCGGGATTTGGCAGCTGGAGGGAGTTTTCGCGCGGGTTGTAATTTCGGGATAGCAAGGCACGGGTTGTGAAGACACCAGTTTTGGGAGCACGATATCTGAATTTTCGGGATATAACAAGACGCGGGTTGAATTTTAGGGACAAGCCTAACATGTAGTAATATTGTACTTGTATGTACCAAATCAATTCGCAATTCCCTCAACCAAAAAGAAAACGAAAAAAATAAAACTATTCACACCACACAAAGAGAGAGTCTTGCCCCGTTTTACTATACAAATGCCATTCAAAGCTACTCCCTCCTTCCATCTATATAGGGCCTAATGTGTTTTTCGATGCTAACTTTGACCAAATATTCGAGCAATAATATATGACATGCAACTTACACAAAGCACACCGTTAAATTCGTCTGTGAAAGGCTCTTTCAATGATATAATTTTCACATTGTGCGTGTCATGTACTATTAATCTTTTCAATAGTCAAAGGTGGTCTTAAAAATCTCATTACGCCCTATATAGATGGAAGGAGGGAGTATGAATCCATGTTATGTCCGATTAAATTTTTTCACTTGCTGTATAATGCATGTAACCTACTCATACCAACATTTTAGTGCATTCCAAATGTCTATACTACCGCTGCAATTTGAACTAAATTTGAATTTGTCTGTCTATTTCAACAAGAATCTACAATCATGATTGTTGCCAACTTCAACCATCATTCGTGCATTACCTTAATAACACACCACATGATTACTATAGACATAGATATGAACTATGTGTACTACATGAACTCGAATTCTATTTTTCTGAATACACTTGATGTTGATTCCAAATAATAGTACATTTGATGTACTAACTATATATTCATAATCTAAACCATGTTCCATAAGTACACCGTTTTTATCACATAAAGTATAGTGCCCCGCCCCCTACATTATGACAAGTATTTAAACCTGAGCTGCAAAAGCCACACATTTGCCCAAATTATAATCAATGTTCTACATTATGATATCTTCTTCAAGTATCTGTATCCACTTTTTTATAATGAATTATGATCTTTGTTCGTCTTTTACACCTTCACGGTCCTCTTCTATTTGTAGCTAGCTAGCGCTAACTCTCTATCGTGCATGCACACGCCCGCCCCCCTCTCACCCACCCTTAGCGTCCCCTCCATCGCGCACGTTCATTATTTCTCTTTAGGTCGTCCACCAGTGGTGTGTGTAGGCCCCCGGCTCCTTCTTTCCGGCACACACCGGTCGATATACCTCTCTAGCCAAGTGTGCCTACAACAAACACATATATACTTCCCCTCTTCTCTTCTCACCGTCCATGCCCCCCTATGTCCATTACGATTCCACGCAGGTGCACGCTCCCGCCCCTCTTTTCATTGATCACATACTCGCACACTCCTGCCCCCTCAACATGGTAGGCCTCTCGCACCACCTCCTAGCCACACCCTCTCCCCATGTCTGTATCCGGACCTTATTTTCTTCTAACACATGCAGGCGTGTATATGAACTGATCTCCCTACATATAGCCAGGTCGACTATAATTCATTTTCACCAAGCACCGATACACTTACCTCGCTAGTTATGTCTCTCCTTTTCTCGGACACACGACAGTTGGTCTTCCTATGTAGTTATGTATGCTTAACACAACCATATCTTATCCCCTCATCATCCTTGAATACCTCCCGACCCGTGTCTCACACGCATGTGCATAGACAGACAGACATCCCCCGCCCTCTCTTATTGATATTGCACTCATACCCTCCGTTTGTCCAGCAGGCCTCTCCCACCATTTGTGAGACGCCACTCCACCACCAACCCTCCGACGCTCTACCTTTGTCTTTTTCCCAACCTTATTCCTCTGCTACACATATCCATGGATGTCAATCGATCTCCCTCAATACATAGCTAGGTCTATCTCCTTCCCCGCACATATACTAGTCGATCGGTCTCTACCCCCTGCCCCCCCCCCCACACACATCGACAGTCGAGCATTGTATGTAGGTATCCATGCCACGGAGAAAAACCGGACCTCTGCCCTCTCAAATCCCAGTAGGCCAGCCGCCTTGTATCTTTGACATGGGCAAACACAAATTCGATGGCACTCTTTATCAATCGCGCAGCCACACACTTCGTCCCTGTTTTCAATTCTATCGATATCTCATGTCCATGACTCCGTTTCACACACATTGCATATGTTACATTTTTCCGATTGAGATATCATCAACACATTGCCTCTATTTCGCACAAACCATCTCTCTCACACCCACCCACGTACGTACCTGCACCTAAAGAAGAAGTGCACGCAGGACACACGTACTCATGTCTCGTTCCCGGCCACACCCGCGCGGGTACACGGTGGAGTTTGTTTCTATACGAAAAGGTAGCCCACGTGATAATTTGACGCATGTAGCGGCTGTTTACTCGAAGGAGGGTCGGGTACCACGCCTAGACGGAACAAAGTTCGACTTGACGTGTTAGCATTGAATAAAGTTATATATTCCTCAATGGCACGTACATAATATAAAACGATTGCTGTGGGGAAAATGGAAAAATGGGTTTGTCTCTTGTCACACCATCTCACACAAGGCCGCTGTGGCCTCTCTCTCTCTCTCTCAGCGTTGGTCAGTGATCCGGTCGCGTCCCGTCCGCCTGTGGAAAGGGAGGATGTGCATCGTCTCTCTGTTCGACGGTGTTGAGGCAACACGCCCCGATCTGCGGTACCCGCCATTCTCTCTGACCAAGCTCCGGCGCGGTAGGGCCTTCGCCACTTGCTCGCTGCCGCAGTATGGGCAGATCCCGGCCGTCGGCGCCCTCCTAGTAACATCCCGACGACCCTCAGGTACAGCTTCCTCCGGCCTTGCTCCACTGCCCATCTTCCCATGTTGCTGCATGTGGATCTTCTTTAGTTGTTTGCTTAAATCTTATCTCAGCCGGCGTACTTTCCGTCTTGCAATCTCATCCTCAAACCATTTTTTGATAAACCACCATGTGCTATCTTTCCCTTATTACATGGAACATGCTTCTTTTTTGTCGGCGTATGTGTCTTCAACTCGTGTTATTGGGCAGTAATTGTTTCCTTTCGACCTCCTTTTGCAAACAGGGCTATCCATTTTCACCTCGTTGCTATTGCGACCTTTTGGTGAACTGCACAAATCACTTTTCTAAAGAGTGTTTTGTGCAGTTCCGCCAAAATGTCACACGGGCAACATTTTTACATTTCTGTGGGACTGCGGAAAGGGAGATTGGTTTTGCTATCCTCCTCATCCAACTCCGTGCCTAATCTTCTCCAACAAGAAGTTAGTCCTAAAGAGAGATCATAGAGGTGATCGGCTTCTATTTATGTGTGTTATGTTTCATCATCTAGTTCCACTATTATTGTAATCACACTGACTGGATATCTTTGCAAACAGGGATGGTCCGCTCGATTTTAGTGGAGCTGCACAAAATGATCGGATTGTGGTGTCCTTCATACACCTCTTTTTTGGCTACAGAGCTGGGTGAAACTAGCTGCCAAGCAATGAACACTGTGCCAAGGAAATGGAGCCATGCCTACGAACAACATCGATCAATTATATTTTTTTCTTTATTTGTACACCTTCTCACAACTTTGTCTTCAGTTGTGATGTGAATATTGGCGTTGATCTGCGAACCATTGAGATGCATTAGCCATGGTAGTTTCATTTGTATTTGATGGAATGTTGTAACGAGATAATCTCGAGGCAAGACACATGAATCCTAAGTTGAAACCTTTTTTTCCCGCGGGAACCAAAGTTGAAACCTTCATAGCATCACAGTACAATTTCATCAAAATTATGCGTACATATAAACAAATCCTAAAGGATTGATAGCAATGCCAGAAACAATTCAACTTCGTTTCACCGACATGTTGGACATCCTTCATCCGGCTCCACCTGCCATGCAGCAATATTGAGTGCACAACACAACTTCAGGGAAAGATTCACCCGGTCGTTGCGCCGCAGTAGTAATGACTAGTGAGCAGTCAAATCACACAGCCCCACCTTCGCCACAGTAAGTTGCTCGGACGAAGCAACCATCATTTCTCAATTCCTTGAATCCGCTGGTACTCCCATATTCCCATAGTAATAAGTTGCTCGGGCGAATCAACCATCACTATATCCGCTCACGTGTGATGACCACAGGAGCTATCCATTCAGATTGCATGTTAAAAAAATAAAGGTCAATAACTAATGCGGCAAACTTTCAAAAAAAACTAATGCGGCACCTCGGGCCAACACGGCCAGATCGCATTTTGCACGAGAAATTACACACCATGTTTCGTTGACATGTGGTCCCGTTCCAACATATCAGTGAGACGACGGCAAGTCCTTTTCTACTAGTATTTCCAAACGGACGTGTAGGACGGGGCGCCTCTTTGTGAACTGTGGCAAACTGGCAACCGTCCACCGACTCTTCGCCTTTCCCTCTCGATTTGGAACTGTTGTCGCACGCTCTTCCTCTCCCTCCTCCATTTTCCTTTAGCCCTTCACCCTTCCTTTCTGCCATTGTTCGATCGTCTTCTCCATGGAGGGAACAGGCCGGAAACGACCCCGTTATTCTTGCCCCGATCTGAAAGATGACGTGGTGGAGGAACTCATTGATCGGTGTGACGTCATCACCTCGGCTAACATAGCAGGTTCATTCAAGCCCATTCTCGGCTCAACTAATAACATCATTACAAGGAACCCAAGAGTCAAGGAGTGGTTTGATCTCCCCTATCTTCTTCGCCATGACCCTGATGACTACTGGGGCAGGGACGACGGAGGCCTCGCCTTGTGCAAGTTGATGCCGCTTGATAATGATACGTATGATGTTAAGATGCCATTGCTTTAGGGCAAGGATTGGGCAGGTGCAAATGGACATTGGGTTGTTTACATTGGGTCCAACTGTGAGTGGGAACTTGTGAATGTGTACACTCGTGACCGGGTTCCACTTCCAAAAATCTCAGTAGACTGCCAAGAGGTTGAGCACACCGGTATTGTACGCACGTTCAAATACGATCATGGTGACTGTCTTCTACGGAAGATAGCAATTTGTTGAGTTCCCAACCGCTCTTGGAATTACAACAACTATGAAGTTGTTGCTATCTTTGACAAGCTTGTTGCCGTCCTTCGTGGTTCGACTGGATGGATATTGCTCAAAAATCAGTTTCTATACATGGATGTGTAATGTGATGCAATTCAATATGAGGGCCTTGTGTTTGCTGCCGCCACTCGTGGCACTGTTTTTGCATGGAATCCTTGTGCTTTCGATACGTTTGTCTTCCACCATAATTATAATTGTTTCATCCACATTCATGCGGGTTAGCAAGTTTCCCTTTACTAATTAACCTTCTTCTTGTGTTTACAAGGTCCTATGAACATTCCACCACCTATACTTGAAAAAAATTATAACCAAGGGGAAGATGACGATGGTGATGATCACGAGCATGAGGACGAGCAGAAGGTATATACTCAGTGGCGCATGGCAACTAATTCCGATGGATCACCTCTTCTTGTGTGTATACAGCACACTGAGTTTGTTACTACTGAGGGAGCACGTGTTGTCTCCCATGGTCGCACTCTCCGGACCTATTCCAACACCCGTTGCATGGTATTCGGGATGGATACTAGTGTGCTAGCGCCAACACCTTCTCCCTGGTACAGAATTGATAGTCTTGGAGAAAACTAGCTCTTCCTTGGACAAAACTATCCGATGATGGTGAAAGGCGATCCAACTGCTGTTGACACAATGTTACTAGTACCATTTATGAGAAGCAACTATGTCTATACCTCGGACATTTGGGTGGTTCCCTACCCTGGTACTGATATAGTAGGCCGCTTCAGCCTGGATGATCAGTCCTGCGTTGGTCTCGAGATCGACAATAGATGGCCCGTCCCAGAGAATCACTTGTGGTTCAAAGCAAGCGTTTCCAATGCCGAGGATTGGTTGAGTTGAAGTTCATTTCATTGCTTGTTATTTGTTGTGTGATGAAAACTTTAGTATTTATAATGTATCCTCGTTGTCGATGTGGGTTGATGACCTGTTGTATGTAATAAAATGATATGCCTGTGATAAACTTACTAAATTTATGAATGGCTTTCGAGTCGCTTCTCTGAGTGAGTGGTGCGACGAGGCAAAAATATATTTTCCGAATACATAATTGTACGTGCATTGCAACAGGTTATCGGATGAGGCCAATCAACAATAGTAGTACACTATTTGTACTAGCTTCACATGCTTCGCGCGTCGGGCGGGTGTTTTTACTGTAGCCATATGTTAACGTGTTCGCTATACGTAACCAGCACCTCGAATCCTCGATACTAGTACTATATAGTAAGTAGTAGGAGTAGTAGGGTGGCATGGGCCAGAACAAGCATTCACGTCCAGGAGTACGGCACACGCCACCAGCACGACTTCCATCTGACACCATATTTCTTGGAGTCCGTGCTAGAGCAATCTCTTCAACCTCATCGTTTCTCTAACTCAGCCATCGCGCGGCGGGCGAGGTGGGGGTTTGCCGATAGTCGGTTTCCTCAACTGCGGTCCCACTTGTAAGGCCAACTCCAACGCTCTATCAATATATGGATGTACTCTTCTTCCCAATACCAAAACTTGCATCCATTCTACTCCCTCCGTTCCACAATACATGCCTTCTATTTGTCAAAATATAGATGTATCTAGACATGTTTTAGTATATAGGTACATCCATTTTGGACAAATGGAAGTCAAGTATTTTGGAACGGAGGGAGTACACAATAAATTTTTTAAGTTAGCACAACTAGTCTAATCCAAGAGCACAATCGAAGATTTGGTCGGGTTCTTCCTCCTTTTGCCGACACGTGGGACATCCAGCATCCAGGTCATGTCATGCAAGAAAATAGAGTGGTAGTTGAAGCCACGTGATGTGCATCTTGGGTTAAACTGTAAATAGAATCTTACTACTCTTGAGTAACTCCAAAAGCGGCCACCGAAGATCTTTATTGGATTTGTTTTTCATCACTAGCACGTTGAGGTGAAAGATGTGCAGGTTCAGTGGGTCCTCTTGCGTTTTCACTGACATGTGGGACTGCATGTGAGCAAACAGAAGATGGGCTCCGCGCGTCCGCTGGCTGGCTGAGAAGAGAGGTAGAGGAGGGCTGAGCACGGACTCAAGGAAATTTGTTCTACATAACCGGCACCTTGATATTCGCGTGTGGTTGTTTCTAGAATAAAAAAAGCAGGTACCCCTACTTATGTTAGTCCCACTACGCCTAGCCTAAGGTTAGTAGGTGACCTTGCGCTTGGCTCTTCGCCTCTTACGGAAGTCGATGGTTCTACAGTAGTGCTTCTGGCAATCTAACACCAAATGAACTACTATACGTTCACCGCTTGTAAGCAAAAGTTTCTCCTCATGCTGCGAGCCACCGCGCACGTGTCAACGAGGGAGAAGGCGTAATCAAGCTTCTCGTTGTTCTGTGAGTTGACGGGACACATCAAAGTTATTTACTACCTCCGTCCTGGTTTATTGGTCCCCTTCGCATTTTGTGCCAAATTTTGACCTTGAATTTTATTAACAAAATGTTAATGCATGTAACCAAAAATAATAACACATGAAACTATGTTCAAATACGAATCCAAGGATATAATTTTTAAACACATGCATTATTATTGTCTTAGTTAAATCTATGGTCAAAGTTTGACACAAAATACTAAGGGGACCAATAAACTAGGACGGAGGTAGTAGTACGTACTCTCTCCAAAAAAGGGCTGACCATGTCATTGCTACCATTTCGTGCTCCGTCGTTGAGTACGTGCACTATTCACGTGCTATCGAGGAAAAAAAAATTGCGTACATGCCATCGAAGTGCACGACTCACTTACGAAAAAGGGTTTCCCCCCGCTTTTCCCCCCGCACGACTCACTTACGCACTACTTATCTGATTATCTCCATTTTCTTGCATGACACATGCACCTTGATGCTAGATGTCTCGCGTGTTGGGAAAAGGATGAACAAAGCTCACGTGAAAGAAAAGAGTTGAGAGCATAGATTCCCGACGACCGAGAAGGAGCAAGGAACCTCGCGGTGGAGCATCTGCAAGGAACCTTGCGCGTTTTCCCCTGTTTTTGCCGCCTGCCCACCTATAAACAAATAAAAGAACATGAACTTTTCGCTAACCACTAGAAACAGTACATCAGGATGCTAAGTTGAAGATGTTTTATACTCCCTCTGTTCCCAAATATAAGTCTTTTTAGAGATTTCAATAAGGGACTACATACGAAACAAAATGAGTGAATCTACACTCTAAACTATGTCTACATACATTCGTATGTTGTAGTCTATTTGAAATGGCTACAAAGACTTATATTTAGGAATGGAGGGAGTAGTTTATATTGAATTATTGATAACCACGCATGTACAGGACGCATGCAGCCACGCATGTACACAAGCCAACGCACTAACTCCATTCGATCCAACTCATGCACATACGCGCACAGCATGGAGCACACAACGCACGTACACAATACATGCATGCACACACGCTCGGCCACAGAATGCACGTGAATAACACATGCATGCGCACACACTCGGCTGCATGGAGGCGTGAGCCATCCGCGGCGACATCCGGTTCGTCGTGCTACGACGAAGCTCGCACGCAACGGCGCATACGCATCTCTTGCAGCACCACTTTGCCGTCGTTGCTCAACTACTAGTCGGAGATGAAGACAATCGCAGCCTCGGCCTTAGATCTAGCACGGATGGAAAAACACGCACGCTGCACGCACACAAGCGCATACGAAGTGCCCACGACATGGTGGTGGTGCGTCCCCAGTCGCCTCTACTCCTTCGGCGCACGTTGTCTATCAAGGCGGCTGCATGCTAATGATGATGTGGGTGAGATCTTCTAGGACTCAGATGATGACGAGGAAAATTATGAGACACAAGGTGACGTACACCGTCATGGTCCACGGTCAAGGGGGTGCTAGTAAGTGCTTAGATGTGCTTAGAGCAAGTACAATAGAGTTGAGTCAGCGGGCTATAAGGAATAAACTAGTATATTTCTGCTTAGTTGGAGGAAAGAGAAGAGGAGAGAGAAGGTAAACGGGCTCTTCATGAAGAGCCATCTCTACCACGTGCTCCTAGGCACTTTGTGAGAATGAAAGGTGGGCCACATAATAAAAAAGTAGTACACTCTTTTGATCTACTATTGTACATGTTGACTATAAGATGGGCTGTAGATGACATGGCACTGGCTTATAGCCAGCAACTGGCTATACTATTAACCATGCTCTTTAGATGAGGTGCTAAGTGCATTAAATGGCTTAGTAACTCAAGTCTTCAATGCATAGGTGCTTAGTTTATTGGTGCCACATCATATTTTATGCCTACGTGGCAGGCTTAGCAGCTATACATGGTGGAGCACTGGGAGAGGCCAAGGCTGGTCATAGTGGGGAGTAACTTATACTATAACATATTACTATGTTACTCTAAACATCTCTATAAACCGGAAAGGAGGGAATAGTAACATAGACTAGTGTCATATGCAGAGTATGGGAGCACATGATACTTCCCCGTCCGGACCGATCCCAAGTTGGCTTCTCACCTTCTTGGCCCAACAAAAACCCCTCCCCCCTCCCGCGCGCGCTTCCCGCCCGGAGCCAGCTAAGCCTGCCGCTCCACATTGATGGCAAGTCAGGGCGATGCGACCTCTTACTGCTTCCGCCGTTGAAGCGGCGCGCCGACCGAGGGCACCGCCCACTACACGCTCGACATTTCAGACTACACAGCGGAGAGTAACTTTAGAGCAAGTACTATAATTAGATGACATAAGTAGGCTATAAGGATTTAAATATAGTATTTGTGCTTAGTTGAAGGAGAGAGAAGAGGAGAGAGAAGAGAAGCGGGTTGTAAACGTGTAGCCGGTTGTACTCCAACATACTTTGTGAGACAAAAGGTGGGGCCATTATTAATGATATAGTATTTATACTAAAGGGACTAACGGACGCCTTGATTACTCCATTTTTTAGACAAACCTTGGTGGGGCTATTATCGACTTTTTTTGAGCTATTATTGACTTGGACGTGGGGTTTCGGGGCCAAAGGCCTACTATTATACTCGCACGATTGACCTGACATGCTCTACCCTAGCCGTCGCTGTATCATATGGTTTCGCACCGTTCCAGATCTTAGCGCCACCACGCAATTCTTCTCCAGCTCTCCTTCCGGCGTGCACCGCGAGAAGGGACAGCAGTCCTCTGAACCCCTCCTTTCGTGATCCTGTACGGGAGAGGGTGATCAGGTTTTTGGGGAGCACACTCCTGTGACTGCTGCCAGCGACGACTTCCTCAACGACAGCCTTCTTCCCCGACCTCGGTAACCTCTTCATCAACGACATGAGTGACAACATCAACCACATCGGTTCTGCTCCCATTGTACAGTATGTGATTCTGTCCTCCTGGTTTAGTCCGCATCATTACTTTGATGTTTGCAATTGTCGTCATGATCTATTTACTGCTGATTCGGATTAAATCTCATACTAAATTTCTCATATATTCAACAATCCAATCCAAAAACCTGATTATAGGCAATTTACTCTGAGTGGTTTTGTTGCGCTTTTGAAGCCGCCTACTTTTAAGGGGGTGCAATATAAAAGGTGGCGCACAAGAGCAGTATATTGGTTTCAGATGATGTACTGCTATGACGCCACTAAGGGTAAGCCTAAGGGCGACCTTAATCCTACACAGCAGGAAGCTTTTCAGAACATGGATACCCTCTTCAAAGCCGCCCTGCTGAGTGTTCTTGACGATTCCATTGTGGATTCATATATGTCGTTTGAAGCGGCAAAGACATGTGGGCTGCGCTCGAGGCCACGTTTGGGCCCTCAGGTGCTGGCAACGAGTTGTACGTCATGGAGCAATTCTGTGACTACAAGATGACCGATGAGCGCTCTGTTGTTCAGCAGACTCATGAGATACAGTCACTCTCTAAGGAACTTGAGTACTTTAAGTGTGTGTTGCCGGACAAATTTGTTGCTGGGACCATCATTGCCAAGCTTCCACCTTCGTGGAACGATTTTGCTACTTCTCTGAAAAACAAGAGACATGAGTTTTCTGTTTTGGATCTCATTAGCACTCTTGATTTTGAGGAGAAGGCGAGAGCAAAAGACACACGTGCTCGGGTCGCTGAGGGAGCTTCTAGTGCCCACATGGTACACGAGAAGAACTTCCAGCCCAACCAGCCCCAAAACAACAAGAACAAATCTCAGGGGAAAGGCAAGTTTGATGCAAAGAACAAGCCGTCACATTCTACCAACTTCAAGAAGAATTCTCATAACGGGAAGGGATACAAACCTCAATTTTGGTAGCACCGCACAAAATTTATATGGCTGCATCTACCTGCTGTCAGCTAACCTCATGGTGCTCCAGGTATTCCTACATTCGTAACTAGGTACAATGACCACCGCAAGATGAAATTAGCTTATTCGTACGTTGACTTGCTGAATGCAGTGCGGAACGATCCTGTCATGTGTGGAGGAGCAAACAAGCAGTGCAGCCGAAGGTGGAAATCAACCAAGGACTTATGAAATTATATATAATCTTCCTCAGGCAGGTCAGTATCCCCTTCGTCCAGATGATCGTGTTTTGTCATGCCGAGCTATTGATATGTGCTACTGTTTTGCAACACCGTTTAAGTATAGCTACTGTTTTCCTATCTTTTCAGATTCAGGACAATGAATATGATTTCAGGGGAACTGCACAATATGGACCCATGTTGAGTCATCTCTATTGCCTCATGTGTTTGCTGCAAATGTGTCAGCATCAATTGCAAGATGAGGCAGCTAGCTAGCTGTGGAGTTGCCAACATGCTCAAAGTGCTCGCAACATTGAGAAGAAACAAGCATGCCCAGGAAATTAATGCGTGCGCAGGGAGGCCCTTTGCTCAGAGAAGCATCGACCGATTTTCTTTATTTCCACACCTTCTCACAGCTTTGTATTGGTTATAGTATGGTGAATCATTGAGATGCATAGACATGCTGAACTTTTGTTCTTCTGAATGTTAGTTTAATGTGAGTGTCTACATCCAGTACCGCATCCTCTAATTTGGTGAATGCACAAAGAGAAAATAAATCTCCTTAATTTACTCCATAACCACTCTATTTAATAGGGCTAGTAACAAACCAGGCGCATGCAGTGGCCGGCGGGCACATGCATCCTGCATGCATGGCCAGCCAGCCAAGTCCATGCGCCAGCTCCAATGCTGCAACGCAAAAGAAGAGAGCGGTTCTTGGGAAAAAGCGAGTAGTTAGTGCAGCAGGCCTTATAAACACGAACGGCTCGCTCTCCCACTTCCGTCTCCCCCCGCAATCCCCCCCGCTCCCCAATCTTCCTCACTCGTCCAGAAAACCCCGCTCACCTTCTTCCTCACTCGTATAGAAAACGCCTGCTCCTCTTCTTCCACTCCTACAAAAATCCCCAGTCCTCCTTCTTCCCCACTGGCACTGCCACTAGGCTTGTCTCTGGCTACTCTGCTCAAACCCGTGAGCTCGGCGCGACGCCCACAAGGAAAATGGAGTCGGCTAGCCCCAGCGCCAAGAAGATGAGGCTCTCGCCAGCGACAACGCCGGTTGTAGACCCCGCACCCGGTAGCGCGGGGAGAAGTGGCGAGCCCCCCCCCCCCCCCCACCCGGATCTGAGGAACCGGTAGAATCTCCGGTGGACCGTATCAGCGATCTCCCGGGCGTCATCCTTGAGGAGATCATCTCGCTTCTCCCCACCAAGGATTGCTGCCGCACACAAGTCCTCTCAACTCGGTGGCGCCCTCTATGGCACACCGCGCCCCTCAATCTTGACCGTCGTCAGATATATGTCCTTCCTAAATTTGATCTCCTTAGAGCCATCGTCTCTTCTCACCAGCAGGGCCCTGTTCAATGCCTCTGCATCCCGACAAGCTACCTGCTATCCATACCCTTCAAGGTGGACGCTTGGCTGACATCCCCTAAATTTGGAAAACTCCAGCAGTTTGAGTTGTACCATTACCACAAAAGTTTCATACCATGAACACACCAAGAATTCGTGCCCACACCACCATTGTCCATCTCACGATTTTCATCCTCTCTCCACACCGCCACCTTCGCCCGGTACCATCTACCAGACGATCTGGTACAAATGCTTCGACTCCCATGGCTAAAAGAACTTTTGCTTGTGGTGGTTTATCTGTCGAAGGCCTCACTGCACAGCATCATCCACTCCAGTTGCCCTACCCTGGAGCGCTTGTTGATTGTTTTGGGAATAGAAATCGGTATCAGTTGTCTCCAAATAAAGTTGCCTCACCTTAAAAGCATTGGAATTTGTTTTAAAGGACATCAGCTCATCATCGAAGATGCCCCTTCACTTGAAAGGTTGCTCCTTCCTAATTGTTATACACCTTCAGAAATAAATGTCGTCTCTGCGCCCAAACTGGAGACCTTGGGTGTAATTCGTGACCCGTTTAATAATCACAACGAGTTGGTGTTTGGCTCCTCACTTTTTCAGGTATCGTATATTATCATCTACACATTTGTAATCATATGTTGCATATTTCATTAGTGCGCATAAGTTTTATATCATCTTGGAGTACACTTTGTGTACTAATATTACGTTATATGCTCAATGAAGAGTTCGTCCATTGATAGCCTATCAATGCTGCTGGATTCTGTCAAGATCATATATATCAGAATGTATAGTTCTGATCTGGACATAATTATTGGCTTGTTGTGATGCTTTCGATCTCTGGAGAATTTATACATAGAGGTGATGATTTCATGCACATTGAAAGCCCGTATATATGGTACTAGAATTAACTGTTCAGCTATCGTTCTTTCGACATACTCTTTTTTTAGTCCTTAACTGTTTTCAATCTTCATGTCTACTTAGGAAGAACCACATGGAGAAAAACATATAACCAATCATTGGCATAACAAGCACAAAGATTTTCTCAGTTCTCATGACATTCGTTTGAGGACAATAACGATGGGACGATATGCATCCAACCATGCAGACAGAAGCTTTGTCACATGCTTCCTATTGAATGCAAGGTTACTATTGTCCATGAGGCTTAATTTTTACACCAAGAGATTTCTCACGGATGAACATGTTGAACAGCAAAAAAAGAAGTTTCAGGTGGACAAATGGGCTTCTAAACATACTCGGCTTCTATTTACAACAAGTTGTAGACATCCTAAAATAATTTTTTGCACAGGATGTTGATTTTATGGATCAGACCGATCCATTTGTTTGTGACTGCAAAAAAGAGTGGTTGGGTTAGATGTTACTGTCATGTTCAATCTGAGTTTTGTCTAAAAGATTGATGAATAATTAATCCTTGGGCTTTTTGTACCATTTGTATGCTTGACTTGCATGTTGTTGCCCTCGTACTCCCCTCCACCTGCCACTACACTGCTGCATCTTCCATGGCTGCTATTCGTTCCCGTCTGAGGCCTTGCCATTGTTCTCCACCTTGGTTCGCTCACTGTGCCCGCCGCCGTTTGGCGTTGTCAACATGGTCAACAACCAAGAGGAATCAGGAGATGACTGTACATGGAGACAGTGACAGTAGGGACCCACCAGGGTCATTGCATTTCGCAAGCAGGTGCCTCGTTATTACAAGCCAAAAAAATTCTTCCTCGCAATTGTTTGACAACTAGGTTCCACGCCATTGTCAATGTAGTCACTAAACGAGAAAATTACAAAACAAGCGGATAACACCAGGGACCCAGAAGCTCGCCGAGTTGTTTTTCAGTTTCAGAGACGGAGCTCAACTGCGCGTTGTGCGGGGGCTGTGGCCCGTCTAGCCCACGCTTATGCTTTTATTAAGCACATGACAAGCCCAGTTGATATATTTTTTCTTTCTGAAATTGGCTAGCCCAGTTCTTTTTTTGGAGAATACCAAAACCGAGGCCTACTTGCTTTTCTCAGCCCTGCTGGGCTGCAAATCTTTCAAGACGAGGAGGGATGTAAGTAGTAAGAAACGGGCTTCCCCAGAAAACGGGCTATAAGTTGTAAGAAATGGGCTATAAATTTTTAAACCAAAGCCAACCGGTAATTGCATTAAAATATCATTTTTTTCAGGATTTCTCTACTCTCTACTCTTATAAAAACCAAAGCCAACTGGCAATTACATTAAAACATCATCTTTTCTCCCACAAGATAAACTACTCATACAAATGCATCTTCATATTCCGTGCAACGAATGGGCATCTTGCTAGTTAAGATTCAAAATTTCATTCATTTTTTTGCGGATAATTATTTTTTGAATTTTATTTTGATATAACTTTGAAAATTATTTTTAACGTTACTCGAAATTTCGTGATTAAAAGAGTTCGGACCCCACTGAAATATGCAAAATTTCGTTGATTTTTTTAGCAGTGCCTGCTACGTCTTGAGGTTGCGTTGGTTTTCCTTTAAAAGGAAAGGGTGATGCAACAATAGTAGCGTAAGTATTTCCCTCAGTTTTCGAGAACCAAGGTATCAATACAGTAGGATGCTCCTCAAAAGTCCCACACATCTAAACAAACGAACAAAGAACTCGCAACCACCGCAATAAAGGGGCTGTCAATCCCTTCACGACCACTTGCGAAAGTGAGATCTGATAGAGATAGTATGATAAGATAAATATATTTTTGGTATTTTATATTGTAGATTGGAAAATTAAAGATGCAAATAAAAGTAGACTGAAAGCTTATATGATAAAAGATAGACCCGGGGGGCCATAGGTTTCACTAGTGGCTTCTCTCAAGATAGCATAAGTATTACAGTGGGTGAACAAATTACTGTCGAGCAATTGATAGAAAAGCGAATAATTATGAGATTATCTAGGCATGATCATGTATATAAGCATCACGTCCGTGACAAGTAGACCGACTCCTGCCTGCATCTACTACTATTACTCCACACATCGACCGCTATCCAGCATGCATCTAGAGTATTAAGTTCATAAGAACAAAGTAACACATTAAGAAAGATGACATGATGTAGAGGGATAAACTCATGCAATATGATATAGACCCCATCTTTTTATCCTTGATGGCAACAATACAATACGTGCCTTGCTACCCCTATTGTCACTGGGTAAGGACACCGCAAGATTGAACCCAAAGCTAAGCACTTCTCCCATTGCAAGAAAGATCAATCTAGTAGGCCAAACCAAACTGATAATTCGAAGAGACTTGCAAAGACAACTCAATCATACATAAAAGAATTCAGAGGAGGTTCAAATATTTCTCATAGATAAACTTGATCATAAACCCACAATTCATCGGACCTCGACAAACATACCGCAAAAAGAGTTACATCGAATAGATCTCCAAGAAGATCGAGGAGAGCATGGTATTGAGATCCAAAAAGAGAGAAGAAGCCATCTAGCTAATAACTATGGACCCGAAGGTCTGTGGTAAACTACTCACAACTCATCGGAGGGGCTATGGTGTTGATGTAGAAGCCCTCCATGGTCGATTGCCCCTTCGATGGAGCGCCGGTGAAGGCTCCAAGATGGGATCTCGTGGATACAGAAGGTTACGGTGATGGAAATTGTTTTCCGTTGGCTTCCTGGATGTTTTCAGGGTACGTGTGTATATATAGGAGGAAGAAGTAGGTCGGTGGCCGCCCAAGGGGCCCACGAGATAGGGGGCGCGCCCTGTAGGGGTGGGCGCGCCCTCCACCCTCGTGGCTGCCTCGGCTGCTTCTTCGCTTGCGCTCCAAGTCCTCTGGATCATGTTCATTCCAAAAATCACGCTCCCGAAGGTTTCATTCCGTTTGGACTCCGTTTGATATTCCTTTTCTTTGAAATACTGAAATAGGCAAAAAACAGCAATACGGGCTGGGCCTCCGGTTAATAGGTTAGTCCCAAAAATGATATATATGTGTAAAATATAGCCCATAAACATCCAAAACGGGCAATATAATAGCATGGAACAATAAAAAATTATAGATACGTTGGAGACGTATCAAGCATCCCCAAGCTTAATTCCTGCTTGTCCTCGAGTAGGTAAATGATAAAAACAGAATTTTTGATGTGGAATGCTACCTAGCATAATTCTCAATGTAATTTTCTCTATTGTGGCATCAATGTTCAGATCCAAATGATTCAAAATAAAAGTTTATATTGACATAAGAAATAGTAATACTTCAAGCATACTAATCAAAGCAATCATGTCTTCTCAAAATAACATGGCTAAAGAAAGTTCATCCCTACAAAATCATATAGTTAGGCTATGCTTCATTTTCGTCACACAAAAATGCTCCCAAATTCTACACCCCCGATGACAAGCCAAGCAATTGTATCGTTCTTAAATAATCTCAAACTTTTTCAACATTCACGCAATACATGAGCGTGAGCCATGGATATAGCACTATGGGTGGAATAGAATATGATGATGGGGATTGTGTGGAGAAGACAAAAAAGGAGAAAGTCTCACATTGACGAGGATAATCAACGGGCTATGGAGATGCCCATCAATTGAGGTCAACATGAGGAGTAGGGATTGCCATGCAACGGATGCACTAGAGCTATAAATGTATGAAAGCTCAACAAAAGAAAACTAAGTGGGTGTGCATCCAACTTGCTTGCTCATGAAGACCTAGGGCATTTTGAGGAAGCCCATTGTAGGAATATACAAGCCAAGTTCTATAATGAAAAATTCCCACTAGTATATGAAAGTGACAACATATGAGACTCTCTATATGAAGAACATGGTGCTACTTTGAAGCACAAGTGTGGAAAAAAAGAGATAGTAACATTGCCCCCTTTTTATTTATTTTCTTCTTCTTTTTCGTTTTTTCTTTTTCTTTTTTTCTTTGGCCTTTCTTTTTTTTGGACTTTCCTTTTTTTTCTTCTTTTTTTCTTTGGCCTTTCTTTTCTTTTGGCCTTTCATTTTTTTCTTTTTGGGGACAATGCTCTAATAATGATGTTCATCACAATTTTATTGATTTACAACTCATGAATTACAACGCAAAACTAGAACAAGATATGACTCTATATGAATGCCTCCGGCGGTGTACCGGGATGGGTAATGAATCAAGAGTGACATGTATGAAAAATTATGCATGGTGGCTTTGCCACAAATACGATGTCAACTACATGATCATGCAATGGCAATATGACAATAGTAATGCGTGTCATGATGATAAATAGAACGGTGGAAAGTTGCATGGCAATATATCTCAGAATGGCTATGGAAATGCCATAATAGGTAGGTATGGTGGCTGTTTTGAGGAAGATATAAGGAGGTTTATGTGTGATAGAGCGTATCATATCACGGGGTTTGGATGCACCGGCAAAGTTTGCACAAACTATCAAGGTGAGAAAGGGCAATGCACCGTACCGAAGAGGCTAGCAATTATGGAAAGGTAAAAGTGCGTATAATCCATGGACTCAACATTAGTCAAAAGAACTCATATTCTTATTGAAAAAATTTAGAAGTCATCAAAAACCAAGCACTACGTGCATGCTCCTAGAGGGATAGATTGGTAGGAAAAGACCATCGCTCGTCCCCGACTGCCACTCATAAGGATGCACAATCCAAGGACACTTCATGTTTCAAATTTGTTACACAACTTTAACCATACGTGCATGCTACGGGACTTGCTAACTTCAACACAAGCATTCTTTAAATTAATAATCACCCAACTAGCATGAATTTAATATCACTACCTCGATATCTCAAAACAATTATCAAGTATCAAATTGATCATAGCATCCAATTCACTTCCTATGATAGTTTTTATTATACCCAACTTGGATGCCTACCATTCTAGGACCAATTTTATAACCACAGAAAATACCATGCTGTTCTAAGAGACTCTCAAAATAATATAAGTGAAGCATGAGAGACTAGAAATTTCTACGAAATTAGGCAACCGACGTGCTCTAAAAGATATAAGTAAAGCACTAGAGCAAAAACTATCTCGCTCAAAAGATATAAGTGAAGCACATAGAGTATTCTAATAAATTCCAATCAAGTGGGCTTGTCCCAAAAGGTGTGTACAGCAAGGATGATTGTGGTAAACTAAAAAGAAAATACTAATATCATACAAGACGCTCCAAGCAAAACATATATCATGTGGCGAATAAAAATATAGCTCCAAGTAAAGTTACCAATGAACGAAGACGAAAGAGGGGATGCCTTCCGGGGGCATCCCCAAGCTTAGGCTTTTGGTTATTCTTGAGTATCTTGGGGTGCCATGGGCATCCCCAAGCTTAGGCTTTTGCCACTCCTTATTCCATAGTCCATCAAAACTTTACCCAAAAATTGAAAACTTCACAACACAAAACTCAACAGGAAATCTCATAAGCTCCGTTAGTGAAAGAAAGCAAAACCACCACACAAGGTACTGTAATGAACTCATTCTTTATTTATTGGTGTTAAACCTACTGTATTTCAAGTTCTCTATGGTTCATACCACTTAATACTAGCCATAGATGCATTAAAATAAGCAAACAACACATGAAAAATAGAATTCGTCAAAAACAGAACAGTCTATAGCAATCTGTAACTAATGCAAACTTCTGGAACTCTAAAAATCCTACCAAAGTAGGAAGTCCTGGAAAATTTGTCTATTGATCTACATCAAAAAGAATCAACGCAAAAGCACGATTATGTAATTTAACAAAACTGTCACACCCTAGCTAGTCATGCATTAGAGTGTTGCATCATGTTTACTCTTTCATCAGAAACCTGAAATGGGGATGACAGAACCCCCAGTCCCCTCTGAAACCAATTAGGGTTTACTAAAATCTTTTTCAATGAACCTGAAATGCCCTTCTAAAATGCCCATCATTTTTGTCTTGGTTCAGAACCTCTGCCAAAAGTGGTGCACATTTTCCTAGGCCATCCTAGGGTTTTTGAATTAAATCATAAGTATTTGAATTTGGGCATTTAAAATTATATAAAATATTTAAATGCTCAAATATCTCCAAACTAAAATGTTTACTATTGGAAATAATCCAACTATGGACCAGGAGTAGTTTGGTGATTTTAGGAGTAGCCTAAGTATTTTATTTAATTCAACAAAGTTGCAGAAGTATTAAAAAAACAGAAAACAGAAAGAAAATGGGAAAAGCTTACCTGGCGCCCAGCACCCGGCCCACCTGCCGGCCCAGCCCAGCACCGCGCCAGGCAGGCAGGTAGGTGCTCGACGGCAAGCACCGCATGGGTGCCACGCACCTGCTCGCCGCCTCGCCGCCTCCCTCGCCCGGCTAACGCCGTGAATCGGCCTCCCTCTCTCCCCCGAACCTCCCAGACACCCCCTCTCCTCTCCAGCTCCTCTCTCTCTCGCTCTCCCACGCCATGGCCGACGCCATCGCCGCCACCCCCTCGCCGTAGCCACGCCCTCCGTCAACCCCACGCCGTGCCGCCGTGTCCAGGAGCTCCGCCGCCGTCCACTTCATCGAGCTAGCCGAGCCCCGTGTGCTCGTGCGGCCCGAGACCACCGCACCGACCTCGCCCGAGCTCGCCGTCGCTGGAGATCCCCTTCAACGCCGTCGTCGCTCCGGTCCATCTCCGGCCACACCAAGGGCTTCGTCGCACTCACTGTGAGCTTAGCCATCTTCCCCTCCCTTCCGTTCTTGCTCCCGAGCCGTGTAGCGACCTCCCGGAGCTCAACCGCACCCACCGCCGTGGAGCTCGTCGCCGACGTGCTCCCAGTCATCCTCCGGCCACTCCACGGTGTCCGTCATGCTCACCGTGTCACTTAGCACCTAGCTAGCCACTCCCCGAGCCTCACCGACCCCTCTAGCGTCAAGTTCGTCTTCGGCCGAACCCCGGTGGCCACCAAGGTCGTCGCCGGCGCCAACTCCGGCCACCCCGACCCCAACGGACTCCACCAGGAGCTGCGGTTCGTCCTCAGCTCCACTCCGGTGGTCTCCGTGACCCATTTGGTGGCCGAAACGGCCAAAACCACTCCCGCCGCCGCGTCGGGCTCGCCGGCGGCTAAACGCCGGCGCCGCTGGCATTGACTTTGACCACGGGTGGGCCCTGGTTGACTCCCCTGAGTCAATGACAGGTGGGGCCAGCCCTGTTAATTAAACAGGTTTAGTTTTAATTAAACTTTAATTAATTTAATCACCCTGACATGCGGGACCCACTGTCAGGATTGACCCGGACGTGTTCCGTTGACCTGCTGACGTCACACTGATGTCAGGCTGACGCAATAATTGATTTTCTGGAATTAATCTAATATAGGAAATTCCAGAATATAATTTAAACTTCAAAAATTCATAACTTTTATTCTGTAACTCCAAATCAGACAAATTATATATGAAAAATGATCAGAAAAATCCAATCTATCCATCTGTACTATTTTCATGCATGATTAAACAAGTTAACCTGATGTTTAATGCAGAACAAGGAAAAGCACTTTAAAAGGCCATGTTTGAGTTTGAAATTTGAATCTTTGATTCAAATTGGTTCAAACCCTTCTGGTCTTAGTTGCATTAGCCCAACACACTCATATTGCTATGTTTCATGCATGCATCATACTGTTGCACATTGTTTGGTGATGGTGGTGTATCGGTGTCCTTTGCGACAGGTTCTGCCTCCGAGGAGTACCGTGATTACCCTAACGAAGAACCGTATCAGTGCATCGAACCATCAGGCAAGCAACCAACCATTTGATCATATCGATACAATCCCATGTTCTCGCTCCTGCTCTCTTTTACTGTGTGCTATGGTAGTTGAACCCATTTCCTCTGCATGACCTGTCATTGCCACAGTAACTAGATGAAACCCACTAGCATGTGTAGGAGTTGATTGAGCCATATGTATGTGTTGTTCCTACCTTGCTATGCCTGCTATGCTTAGAGTCGTGTCAGGTCTGGTTCATCTGGGTGATGGCTAGAGTGAAATGATTATGTCAGTAATGAGAGTGGTGTGGTGAACACGATTTGGTAAAGGTATCGATGAGAGGCCATGTAGGAGTACATGGTGGATTGTTTCATTGAAGTCGACCTTATGCACTGAGATCTGTATGTGCGATTTAAGATACAGCTGCTACCATGCATTGGGCCCTGAAATATGACCCTGCTCGACTTCTTATTCACCCTAGCTCTCTGTCCAGGAGTTGCACGTAGTTTCTGGTGTTTGTAGCCTACTGGAGGCCGTGGACAGCGCTGACCGTAGGGGTGGGCTGTGATGCGGTAGGTACGTGGCACGGTGTACCGAATACCCGTTAGGTATCTCGGGAACCCTGTTCACATCGTTCGGGGCCGTATGGGAAACCTCGGCCGGACTCCCTGCGGATGGAACCTGGATAGGCGATAAACCTGGACTAGAGGCTTAAGTGTTTAGGTAGGTCGTGGTCTACACCCACGTCGGCTTTCGCTTGAAGTCTGCCGAGCACATGTCGTGTGCAGACGCTAAGTGGTGGAAACATGTATGAAGAAGTACACCCCTGCAGGGTTATCATGATCTATTCGAATAGCCGCGTCCGCGGTAAAGGACTACTTGGTTGCCTATACAGTTCATAGACAAGTAAATGGAAACTACTAAAAGCCTCAAGATAAGTGTGAGTGCCGAGGATGGCTCTTCCGTAGGAAGACGGAGGTGGATCCTCGGTAGTGTATTGAGTGGAGAGTAGTGGACTCGTGTACGCAAAACCATTTCAAGTTGGAGTCTCGTAGGTTAGCCTAGCCAAGAGTCAAAGCTGGCTTGCTGCAATAACTCCACCAACCCTTCTTGATAATATGCATGTATGTAGGATCTGATGTAAGTCTTGCTGAGTACCTTTGTACTCATGTTGCTATAATTTATATTTTTACAGAAAACGCTGCAACCCCTTCTGATGGGTTCTACATAGACGTTGACATCAATGAGTAGGCTAAGGCCCAGGTGGTGATCCTGAGCTTGTGAAGGACCACGTAGTATAGCTAGGCTTTCCAAGCCTCTTTTATTTTTCTAGTTGTCTGTACTCAGACAAGTTACTTCCGCTGCTGTTTTATACGACTGTATGACTTGAATGCTGGGTCGTGTGACCCATACCTTTGTGTATGTTATGTATGGATCTCTGAGCCTTAAATAAAGTACTTGTGTCATAGAGTCATGTTGTGATGCCTTGTTGTATTTGCACATATCGAGCATATAGTGTGTATGATTGAAATGCTTGGTATGTGTGGGATCTGACTATCTAGTTGTTTATCTTTAGTAGCCTCTCTTACCGGGAAATGTCTCCTAGTGTTACCGCTGAGCCATGGTAGCTTGCTACTGCTCTGGAACACTTAGGCTGGCCGGCATGTGTCCTTCTTCGTTCCTGTGTCTGTCCCTTCGGGGAAATGTCACGCATTGAGTACCGGAGTCCTGTTAGCCCGCTACAGCCCGGTTTACCGGAGTCCTGCTAGCCCAGTGCTACAGCCCGGACCCACTTGCTGTTGACCGACACGTTCGAAGCTGGGTCATGGATGCCTGTCCCTGTAAGTCTGTGCCACTTTGGGTTTACGACTAGTCATGTCAGCCCGGGCTCCTTATCATATGGATGCTAGCGACACTATCATATACGTGAGCCAAAAGGCGCAAACGGTCCCGGGCAAAGGTAAGGCGACACCCGTGGGGATACCGTGCGTGAGGCCGCAAAGTGATATGAGGTGTTACAGGCTAGATCAATGTGACATCGAGTCGGGGTCCTGACAAAAACTAATTTCGTGCGCGCAAAGTTTCTGTTTTTCAGCAAAATCAAATTAACTATCATCATAGGTTATCCTATAGGTTCTACTTGGCAGAAACACTAATTTAAAACATAAAAACACATCTAAACAGAAGGTAGATGCAAAATTTATTACTAAACAGAAACAAAAACAAAAAAACACAAATAAGATTCGGTTGCCTCCCAACTAGCGCTATCGTTTAACGCCCCTAGCTAGCTAGGCATAAAAGCGAAGATAGATCTAAATAGTGCCATCTTTGGCACTCAATTCATAAGTAGCTCGCGTGATAGATTCATAAGGTAATTTGATTTTCTTTCTTGGAAAGTGCTCCATGCCTTTCCTTAATGGAAATTGGAATCTAATATTCCCTTCCTTCATATCAATAATCGCGCTAATCATTCTAAGGAAAGGTCTACCAAGAATAATAGGGCAAGAAAGATTGCAATCTATATCAAGAACGATAAAATCTACGGGCACCAAATTTTTTATTTGCGACAATGAGAACATCATTGATCCTTCCCATTGGCTTTTTAATGGTGGAATCTGCAAGGTGCAAATTTAAAGAGCAATCATCAAGATCATGGAAACCTAGAATATCACATAAAGTTTTCGGAATCGTGGAAACACTAGCACCCAAATCACACAAAGCATAACACTCATGATCTTTAATTTTAATCTTTATAGTAGGTTCCCACTCATCATTAAGCTTTCTAGGTATAGAAACTTCCAAATTAAGTTTTTCATCATAAGATTGCATCAAGGCATCAACAATATGTTTGGTAAAAGCTTTATTTTGATGATAAGCATGAGGAGAATTCATAACGGATTGCAACAAGGAAATACAACCTTCTAAAGAACAATAATCATAATCAAATTCCTTGAAATCCGAGATAGTGGGTTCAATGCTATTTAAAGTCATGACCTCTCGAATCCCACTTTTACCAAATTTAGCATCAAGATCTAAAAACACCGAATTATTGGGACGCCTTCTAACTAAAGTTGACTCATCTCCAGTCCCATTATTATTAAGATTCATATTGCAAAACAAAGATATAATAGGGGACACGTCAATAACTTTAAGATCTTCATCATTATTTTCACCTAACTTTTCTGGTTTGGCAGCCATCTTATTGACTAAGGTAGCTTGTTTATCAGAAATTTGGGCTATAGAATTTTCAAGCCGGGTAATTTGAGAGTTCAAACCATAAAATTCTTTAGACATATCATCAAGTTCTTTGTTCATAGACCCCAAAAACCCTTTTTGTTCCTTAAGCTCTTTTCTGAAGAAATTATTGTTCTCAAATTGCAAAGTCATAAAACTTCTAATGTTTGATTCAATCTCTTCCAACCTTCTAAGAAGGAGGTCGGTGTTGTTAGGCAAAGCCATAAGGGCAAACAAGCACACAAAAAGACAAGCGAGAAAGAGATAGGAGATTGGGAAAGAGAGGGCAAGTAAAACGGCAAGGATGAAGTGGGGGAGAGGAAAACGAGAGGCAAATGGCAAATAATGTAAATGTGAGGGAGATGAGTTTGTGATGGGTACTTGGTATGTCTTGACTTGAGCGAAGACCTCCCCGGCAACGGCGCCAGAAATCCTTCTTGCTGCGTCTTGAGCTTCCGTTGGTTTTCCTTGAAGAGGAAAGGGTGATGCAGCAATAGTAGTGTAAGTATTTCCCTCAGTTTTTGCAAACCAAGGTATCAATCTAGTAGGAGGCTCCTCAAAAGTCCCACGCACCTACACAAACAAACAAAGAACTCACAACCAACGCAATAAAGGGGTTGTCAATCCCTTCACGGCCACTTGCGAAAGTGAGATCTGATAGAGATAGTATGATAAGATAAATATTTTTTTGGTATTTTATAATATAGATTGGAAAAGTAAAGATGCAAATAAAAGTAGATTGAAAGCTTATATGATAAAAGATAGACCTGGGGGCATAGGTTTCACTAGTGGCTTCTCTCAAGATAGCATAAGTATTACGGTGGGTGAACAAATTACTCTCGAGCAATTAATAGAAAAGTGAATAACTATGAGATTGTCCAGGCATGATCATGTATATAGGCATCACGTCCGTGACAAGTAGACCGACTCCTGCCTGCATCTACTACTATTACTCCACACATCGACCGCTATCCAGCATGCATCTAGAGTATTAAGTTCATAAGGACAGAGTAACGCATTAAGAAAGATGACATGATGTAGAGGGATAAACTCATGCAATATGATATAAATCCCATCTTTTTATCCTTGATGGCAACAATACAATACATGCCTTGCTACCCCTATTGTCACCGGGTAAGGATGCCGCAAGATTGAACCCAAAGCTAAGCACTTCTCCCATTGCAAGAAAGATCAATCTAGTAGGCCAAACCAAACTGATAATTCGAAGAGACTTGCAAAGATAACTCAATCATACATAAAAGAATTTAGAGGAGGTTCAAATATTTCTCATAGATAAACTTGATCATAAACCCACAATTCATCGGATCTCGACAAACACACCGCAAAAAGAGTTACATCGAATAGATCTCCAAGAAGATCAAGGAGAACATGGTATTGAGATCCAAAAAGAGAGAAGAAGTCATCTAGCTAATAACTATGGACCCAAAGGTCTGTGGTAAACTACTCACAACTCATCGGAGGGGCTATGGTGTTGATGTAGGAGCCCTCCGTGGTCGATTCCCCCTCTGGCGAAGCGCCGGCGAAGGCTCCAAGATGGGATCTCGCGGATACAAAAGGCTACGTCGGTGGAAATTGTTTTTTGTTGGCTCCCTGGATGTTTTTGGGGTACGTGGGTATATATAGGAGGAAGAAGTAGGTCGGTGGCCGCCCGAGGGGCCCACGAGATAGGGGCGCGCCTTGTAGGGGTGGGCGCGCCCTCCACCCTCGTGGCCGCCTCGGCTGCTTCTTGGCTTGCACTCCAAGTCCTATGGATCACGTTCGTTCCAAAAATCACGCTCCCGAAAGTTTCATTCCGTTTGGACTCCATTTGATATTCCTTTTCTTCGAAATACTGAAATAGGCAAAAAAACAGCACTACGGGCTGGGCCTCCGGTTAGTAGGTTAGTCCCAAAAATTGTATAAATGTGTAAAATAAAGCCCATAAACATCCAAAACGGGTAATATAATAGCATGGAACAATTAAAAATTATAGATACGTTGGAGACTTATCAGTGCCCAGAATATATGGTCTGTAATGCTAATAAAAAGAATATGGGCTTCAAATATCCTTATGTCACGCCCAATATGCGATACTATCCTAAAGAGACTCGAAGGTCCCACCAAGGATAGAACCGCATATTGATACGCTTTTGCAAGGTGGATATCATTACATCAACATTACATAATAGATGGGGATACATACAAAAGGCATACAATGCCACACGAATACAACATCATCATACAAAAGAGCACCATCCGACTACGGATGAAACACAACCAGAAACTCAAACGACATCCACCCTGCTAGCCCAGGTTGCCGACCTGGAACCTATCCCCTGATCAAAGAAGAAGCAGAAGATGAACTCCAAAACAAGCAAACATCGCTCTCGCGTCATGATCATCGCAAAAATCTGTACCTGCAACTATTGTTATAGTAATCTGTGAGCCACGAGGACTCAGCAATCCCATTACCATGGGTATCAAGACTAGCAAAGCTTAATGGGTATGGAAAGGATAAGTGGTGAGGTTGCAGCAGCGACTAAGCATATATGGTGGCTAACATACGCAAATGAGAGCGAGAAGAGAAGCAAAGGAACGGTCGTGAAGCTAGCAATGATTAAGAGGTGATCCTGAACTCCTACTTACGTCAAACATAACCCAAAGACCGTGTTCACTTCCCGGACTCCGCCGAGAACAGACCATCACGGCTGCACACACGGTTGATGCGTTTTAATTCGAATCTGGTGTCAAGTTATCTACAACCGGACATTAACAAATTCCCATCTGCCACATAACCGCGGGCACGGCTCTCGAAAGTTTATACCCTGCAGGGGTGTCCCAACTTAGCCCATGATAAGCTCTCGCGATCAACGAAGGATATACCTTCTCCCAGGAAGACCCAAACAGTCTCGGAATCCCGGTTTACAAGACATTTCGACAATGGTAAAACAAGACCAGCAAAGCCGCCCGATGCGCCGACAATCCCGATAGGAGCTGCACATATCTTGTTCTCAGGACAACACCGAATGAGACATCCTACGAGTAAAACCAGACCTCGAGTTTCCCCGAGGGGGCCCTGCAGTCTACTCGGTTCGGACCAACACTTAGACAAGCATTGGCACGGGGGGGGGCTAAAATAAAGATGACCCTCGGGCTCCGGAAACCCAAGGGAAAAAGGGCTAGGTGAGGCAAATTGTAAAATCAAGGTTGGGCCTTGCTGCAGGAGTTTTATTCAAAGCGAACTGTCAAGGGGGTCCCATAAATCACCCAACCGCGTAAGGAACGCAAAATCTAGGAACATAACACCGGTATGATGGAAACTAGGGCGGCAAGAGTGGAACAAAACACCAGGCATAAGGCCGAGTCTTCCACCCTTTACCAAGTATATAGATGCATTAAAATATAAGAGATATTGTGATATCCCAACATAACCCTGTCCACCATGGGGCAATCTTCAACTTCACCTGCAACTAACAACGCTATAAGAGGGGCTGAGCAAAAGCGGTAACATAGCCAAGCAACGGTTTGCTAGGAAAGGTGAAAAAGGTTAGAGGCTGACATGGAAATTGGGAGGCTTGAAGAACAAGTGATAGGTAGCACAGCAAAGCGATAGAACGAAGCAACTAGCATAGCAATGATAGTAGTGAGATCCAGGGTAGTGCTCATCTTGCCTGAAATCCTGCTAGGAAGAATAACGAGTCCATGAAGAAGACGAACGGATGAAGCCGAACCAAGCGTAGATGAACGAATCCTCACGATCGCAACGAAACAGGAACTATCGAGAAGAAGCACACAACAAGGTAAACACACCACACATGAACAAGGCATGATGCTCAACCAAGCATGATGCATGACAAAGGCTACATGAAGCTACTCATGGCAAGAGATGATGCATACAAGAGCAACACATCGAAACAAGTTTAAATGAGACCGGGAACAACATATAACAATTCCGGTAAGTCCTCATATACAAGTTTCGAAGTTGGTCCAGATCTGAGCAAACATTAAGTTGAAGTTGTTAAACAGCAAGTTAAAGAGCACCAAGATGATCTACACGAGATTCTAGTCAAGTTACATATAAAGTTCATTTGATTCGGAGCTACGGCCTAGAAGATATGAGCAAAACAAGTTAAACATGGCATTGATGCAAAATGCATAAAAACATCAAGCAAACACCTCAAAACAAGGATGCAACATGATAATATGAAACTACATGCAAAATTAAGCAAGTTTCGTATAGAGCACACTCAAAACGGAGCAACGGTTAGGACAAGCTGTCCAAAACAGCAACTAGGCATATTGCAAGCATCAAAACAATATGCTACATCATCTCAACGTAATAAAAAAGCATGGGCATGAAGTACAGTTAAAGCATGACAAAACATGAACACTGAACTATCTCCAGAAATCACTAGAACATGCTCAAAAGGACATGGCAAGATTGCAAATAATAATAGTTTACAGACTTAGCAGAAATAACATCGGGTTGCAATCTTTAGAGGTATCAAACAACATGTTACAGGAACTTATCATGGCAAGCAAAGGCACGGCATGAATATACTAATTGCATATAACAAAAGTCCCTTACTGACCATGAGCCAAAAAGGCACTGGAAATATGATGGCACCCATGTAAACATGGCAAAAGATATGACAGATTCAGACATGGCAGGAACAACAATAAGTAGGCATGTTGGTGAGCTTGAACCACTCACCATAGAGCAATACATGGCATGGAAAGGCAACCAACAGTAAGAATGCATGTTTATGAATCTAAGCATGGCAATAGCAATTTCATAGCATGCTTGGATCACTAACAACAATCATGGCAACATTGAACTTAATGTTAACAGGCTGACAAAAATATTATTTAGCAATTTGAGAGCAAGATTACGACAAGCTACATTAGGCTATAAATGCAATAAGGTGCATGAATGGATAGAGCATGATATGTAAAACAAATCATCCTTAGTGAACATCTCCATATTATGCATAGAATAACTTGTACCAGCAGGTTAACATAGCATCAGGATATAACAGAATCTGTCTAGCAAAACAGCAACAGCAAGTACCCTACTTCACGAGCTCGATGCAGTCACTACAAGACTCACAAAAATACAAGACAAGCACCCCTGTAAAGATAGCATGATGTAGTACAAAACACATGTGGAGCTAATACTCATAGGATGCACACATCAATTGCAACAAAAATGACAAATCACCAAGTTATAACAGTTTCAGCAGGTTAACATCATATAGCACTCTTGCAACGATTATTAGGGCATCAAGATGATCTCAAAAAAGCATGGCACAATGGAACTAAATGAAGAGCATCTCATGGCGAACATTTTGACATATTACACGCACGAAACAGAGCAGTATGCATGGAGTTATGATGGGATGAACATGAGCTAAAATATGCAAATATTTCTGGACTTGGAGAAATCTGGAGGTCAACCTTGGATCTGGATCGGGCACGGAGATCGAGGATGGACGGAGATGGGCTGCGCGGGGGCCGGAGATGCTCGGGGAGGCACCTCCGGGGGTCGGCGACAGCGGGGCCGGGTCGGTCCCGGCCGGATCCCGTCGAGTGGAGCAGCGGCGGCCGGTGGCGGAGCTTCGGGCGACGGCGGGGCGCACTGGAGGGCACGGGGCGGCGCTGCGCAGCCGTCGCGGCGGCGGACGGTGGTGGGTAAGTGGTGGTCGGGGCGGGGACGCCGTCGGTCGGCGGCGGAGACGCGGGCGGCGCTCGGGCGCGGTCTTCGGGCGACGACGGCGCCCGGCGGCGGAGGAGCACGCCGGCGGCGGGGAAGGCCGGTGAGGGGGCAGCTGGGCAGGCGAGAGGGCAGCGGGGAAGGCGCGGGCTGGCGGCGGCGGCGCGGCCAGGAGCGCCGTCGAGCGGGCGCGGGGCTAGGGGCGCGGGAGGCGGCGATGGGCCGGGCGGGCCCGCTGTGGGCTCGCCGGGCCACGGCGGCGGGGAGGAGAGAGAGGGAGGTGTGAGGACACGTGGCGGCTTCCCGTTGGCTGCGGGCGGTGGCGGCGATGCGTCCGGCGCGGACGGACATGTCCGGCGGCGTGCAGGGGAAGAGGCTAGGGTTCATCGGCGCGAAAATTCGGGGGGAGACGCCTATTTATAGCTAGAGGGAGCTAGGAGAGTCCAAATGAGGTGCGGTTTTCACCCACACGATTGTGATCGAATGACCGAGAGCATGGAGGGGGTTTGGATGGGTTCATGGGCTGTTATGAAGGGGTGTTGGTCCGCACCAAAAGAGGCTTTTACGGTACCCCGGTTAACCGTTGAAGTATCACACGGACTCCAAATGGCACGAAACTTGACAGGTGGTTTACCGGTGGTATACCAAGGCCGCTTGGAAAACCTCGGTCCATTCTGAGAATGTTTACACCCGCTCACAGAAAGAGACAAGAAGGGGACGCCGGATGACATAGGAGTGCCGGATTGCAAAACGGACAACGAAGAAAAAGCTCGGATGCATGAGACAAACACGTATGCAAAATGAGATGCACATGATGACATGATAAAATGCAACACGCAAGCAAATGACATGGCAATGATGGAGAATAACTGGAAGACACCTGGCACAATAAATCCGGGGCGTTACACCTTAAGAATTAGCAAATGGGCTGTAAATTATTGAAAATAATGGCTAATGGGATGTATGCTATTTTCCACAGATTTGGAGACTGACTTCTGGGCCTACTAGGTTGACGATGACGCTGTCCTAAATTTTTTTTGACGCGTATGCAAGGCTTTGTCAACTTAGTCAACACACAGCAGTGACTATTGGATGTCCATCCAACGACCGCCGTGCTTCTTCAATCTCTGATCTTCCTGCTCCAGCCGCCCATACCAGCGTTGGCGGGACTGCCTGCTCCCTCCTCTCGTGGCTGGTTGTGCTGCCGCCAGACCATCCATCTAACCACCCACACATCCTGTTATTTTCTGGCGACGTCAGCCTCACCCCGCAGCCGACCAGTCTGCGCTCATTCTCCCCTCAGCATGGGCATCCGCTACGGTGGTTTCTCCAGCTTCGGGTGGTTCTCTTCCTCGTCCACCGCGTTTGTGCTCTCGACGCAGCAAGGTCAACATGGTCAACAACCAACAGCCATCGAAAGAGGCTGACAGTAGGGGCCCATACAGGGAAATGCCTCCTTATTACGCACAAAATAATGATCCTGATAGCTGGGACCCACCGGAAGGGCCTCTGTATTTCGACGTACGTTATCATTCTGGTCGCGAACGTGTACGTACATATATACTGGTCGATGTAGAGGCGCGCATGTGTCGTAGTAGAGGCGCGTACATGTTGTAGTAGAGGCGCGCACGTAGCATGTACACGTACGTACAGCGGCCAGTGTGCAAGAAAGAAAATACAGCCACGTATGTGTATATACGGGCGCGGTTTCGAACGCCTAATTGCGCATACGTACGGCCAGGACTCGTGTACATGGCTGGGTCGGAACGGACAAAACAACGTCGTCGTCGTGTTCATGGGGAGCCAACCGGCTGGGTCGGAACGAAATGTGTCATTGTGTTCATCGGGAGGGCTTGGATGGAACAGGCGATGGAAACGAGGCATGTCATACCGCAGAACGGAGTAAATGGCCTTGTGTTTGACCGGCCACGTTCGAAACGGGATCCTGTTCATCGGGAGGGGTGTGGCGTACCGCAAAACGGAGGAAACGGACCTCCTACTGTCGAAACGGGGGTCATGTTGATTGGGAGGTGTGTGGCGTACCGCAAAACGGACGAAACGGACTTGTGTTGGAGCGCTAAGGTTGAAACGGGGGTCCTGTTCATCGGGAGGGGTGTGGCGTACCGCAAAACAGGACTCCACGGGATACTGTTCATCTCTACCGTCGACCTCCTCCAGCCTCCACGGGGTCCTGTTCATCCAGCCTCCACCGCGCGCTACTCCACTGACTACTGTTCAACCACCCCTCCACGGGCACCCCTCCATCGTCTACTGTTCATCCAGCCCTCCACGGGGTCGTCCTATTCATCCAGCCCTCCACGGGGTCCTGTTCATCCATCCCCAACCGGCTCGATCGAGGCAACGCCACGGGCTCCTGTTCATCCACCCCCACTGCTCACTGTTCATCCACCCCCCTCGCAACGCCCACTGTTCAGCCAGAGAGGCAGCATCGATCGGCTTCAGTTAGCAGCAGTAGCAAAGGAATCGCTCGATCGGGTTCAGTTAACAGCCATCAATCGATCGCTCGGGTTCAGTAACGCATAGCCTACAGTGCAATCGCTCGGGTTCAGTTAGAGCCCAACGCCTCGCTCGGGTTCAGTTAGAGCCAACGCCTCGCACACACGCGCATACGTGTACGAGAGAAACATGCATCGCTCGGCCCCCGACCACCCACCGTAACTGGGAACTCCCTGAAATTTTCTCGCCCTTGCTTCTACCACGGTTTTTCCGTCATGGACGGCCCAAAGAATGTCATGCAGCTGCGTCTCCAGCCCGCCCAGGACGAAAAGCCCATTTTCTGGCATGATTTTTTGTCATAGAAGTAGGAGCCCACCACATCTATGATGATACCGAGTTTTGTCACAATTATCGTCATAGAAGTGTCATATGTATGACAGAAAAAAGTTTTGTTTGGCCCAAAATGCCACGGATGTGTCTTTTTTTGTAGTGTAATCCCCCACTCCGGCCGCCGCCCCCGTGTCCTACGCCGGCCGCCCTCCCCCGCGCGGGCCCTCCTCCCCTGTTGGCGGCCCTTCCCCGCGCCGTCCGTCCTCCCCCACCGGCCGCCCTCCCCCGCAACGGCCATCCTCCCCCCCCACGCCGGCCCTTTTCCACCGAGAGGTACTCCTCCCTCCTTCCTCCTCCTCCTCCCTCCCTCCCTAGTTATAATTGTTAGAGAGTAGTTATTTTGAATCCTATATAGTTGAAAAAAATGTAGGTTCTTAGAATAATGTAGGTTATGATCGAACCCTAGCTAGGACTGATTAGGTAGTATGAATCCTAGTTAATTTGTATGAACCCTAGGTTTTTAAATTAGCTAGGTTTTAAAACTAGGACAGAAATTTATCTAGGTTTTTAAATTAGGACAGAAATTTATCTAGGTTTTTAATTAGGTGTAGTTAATAGAATTTAGGTGTTTTAGGTGTATTTAACATAATTCTAGGTGTTTTAGTTGTTTTAGGTGTAGTTAACAAATTCTAGGTATTTATGTAGTTAAAGCAATTGTTGTTATTTTTTTAGTTAAAGCAATTTTTCCTGTTATATGCAAATTTGTAGTGGACATGTCATATTTTGAACATGTCACATTTTGGACATGTCATATTTTTCCGAGTGGCCTATGTTTTGCCATATTTTTACGTTATGGCAAATTTCAAGCACTCGATATGTCCTGATTTTAGCAAAGGTCATGCCGAATTTTGCTAAGTCTTTATTAATTTTGTTTTCATAATTAAGCATTTGTTCTCGACGTCGATGATGCCTGGCCCGCATCCTCGTCGTCGACTCGGCGGAGGAGGCTTGCTTGATTATAGGGGCCATGTCCGGGACTGGGCTCCGCCTGGCTGGTACTGGGAGGTGCTACATTCCGGGGTACGCAACTTGGTGAGGAGGCAGCCCGTCGTTGGCCCGGGCCTTATTTGGTGGCGGTCGCGTGGGCCAGTGAAGGTGGGAGGTCTTCGTCCACCGCAGAGGTGGTATCTCACCGTGTCAGCAAGGAGGATGAGCACGTCCGTCGCTACATGGTTGCGTTGGAGGGCAGGTCCAACAGTACCTGGATGGTTCTTCAGGGATCTCACTGGAGCTATGATCATGTGATGGTTCCTTCTCTTTGGGTGTCCACTGCCCGCACCGATACCCGTCATTTGCTAGGGTTCTAGCAGTATTAGTGATGTTATATGTATGATACAGTTCAAGATGTATTAGTGATAATATTCGACGATGTACGGACGCAAGAGATGATTTAGTTTTCTTATTGAATGCATGCTCATTTGAATACTAATTCGTTTTATGATTTAGTTTTGCTTACTGAATGCACGTCTGTTTCAACTATATGAACATAGGAAATGTCTGACGATGATAGCGAAAGGGATTTCGGTATGTGCGAATACCGGAAGACGAGCGTGGCCAGTGCGACAGGCCTCACCTAGTTGGTGGTAGGTGCTTCAGCATCAAGCTAGATGAGACGTTCGAAGTGCATACAGTAAGTCACAACGACAAGTCTTTTTTCGTGATTAAGCATGACTTCTGCTTCTTTTGCTTCAACTTATAATTTGATTTTTTACTATTCTACTAGTGATCCCCTACCATGCAAGAATATATGTCTTGTATAAGATTGGTTTCAGTACTATGGAAACTATGGAGGTAAAAAGAGTTAACTTGAGGACCGAGCATGGTTATAGTTTTCTCGCAGAATTATACAATACAGACACCTACACCCACTTTGAATGCAAACAATGGAGAGCACTATGCAAGGTTTATGCATTTGAGCTTGATATGCTTATCACCTTTGATATTCGTCCGGAAGATGATATTGAAGATAATATTGACATCTGGGTCGATGTGCAGATGCCTCCAGTTCTACCTTTATGTAAGTTTCTCAGCCATATTTATGTCTTGGATATTGTTTATTCCAAAATAGTTGACAACTAATTTCTATTGACAGCTTATTTCCATTCAAGCAAACATGTCCGGCGCTTGGTAGACATGACCTACTACTGTGTCGGGGCTGAACTAAACTGCGAGGAGACAAGTCATTATGTTTCATGGCTTGAGGATCTTCATACTGTGAACACAAATTATATTCTTGGACTTAGAAATGTTAGTACTCAAAATGTGCGACCAATAGTGTTTGTACTGAACTACGGTCACATCTATTTAGCAAAGATGGTAAGATTTTTACTATTTGTCCTCAGTGCATCTTTTGCATACATTATATTTTAAGCTAAACTTCATTGCTAAGTATGTTACTACGATGTTCTTCAACAGGGTCTCTCGATGATAGTTGTGCCTCAGTGGATCGAAGCTAAAGGTCTCATGTCCATGGTTAGCATACAACCAAGACTTCCTACATTGCACATGAGTGCATTCAGGATTTCTAGAAGCGAGCAAGTCTTAATAGTCAAAGACAAGAACAAAATTGTGAAGGATCGCAGAGAAGTACTAGGGGGCAGCAATCATAAGCGTAGCCCACAATTAGGAGACAGGTTCATCTGCATGCTTCAATATGATGAATCAGGAGCGCTCCACATGTTCTATGCTATTTTACCTGAGAGAGAGCAGTAGGAGTGATTAGCTAGCTAGAATGAATTTCAAGATGATGATGATGTGCTACACTATGTAGCTATGATGATTAGACAATATTGGTGGTAATGACTAGGTATGATGATTATTAGCTAGTAGTGTCGGTGGTAATTTTCCCTTACTTGCAACTCCTATGCTGAATTAGAGGCTATGTTGATGCTACTACTAATCATTATTGGTGAAGCAAATGCATCTAAATTTCCATCCATGAATACTGCATTTGAATATTTTATTTAATTTCTAATTAATTAGCTGTAGCGTGGGGTGGAGAAAGCGGCGCTACTAGTACATATGATAGTAGTAGCGTGTGTGTAGAAAGAAGCGCTACTAGTACTTAGCATATCTGCAGCGTGGGATAGAAAACGCGCTACTGCTAATATTTAACTGTAGCGCCGTAGCAGTAGCGCCGGCACCCACGCTACTGGTATGAAAAAAAACCATGCTACTGGTAAGGTTTTTCCTAGTAGTGGTCTTGTGAAGGAGCATCGTCCGAGGACGCCGCGCTAAGCCTCGTGTCCCCGGACATGGCACCTTCGCCCATCGCATAGGAAGGCGTGCCCGGTGCCCCACTCAGGCTGGGCTCGGGGGCTCTCCTCGGGAGGGCCTCAGACCTAGCCAGGGTCATGAGGGAGGCGCTCTTCAGAGCACGCTTCCTAGGAGAAGGCATCAGGTGGGAGGCGCCAGGCGTCCAGGAGTTCCTCAGTAAGGCAATCGAGGAGATTCAAGAAGCAAGGATTCTGCAAGGCGATCACCGCCTGCCAGGAGGCGCGGCTTACTGCCCCAGCGAGGGCTAGGAGTTCCGCGTCTGCATCGACATCCCCGGGTTCAACAGGGCCACATCTCGGCAGCTCATCTGGCCGTCTCATGTCGATCGATGCGAGGGACCACCCCAAAGCTATGTCTGCATGCCCTTCGGCTTGCCTGCCACGGCTGGGGTGTTCCAGCACTACATGAGGGACACCCTGGCAGCTCGCGAGGCCAGGCATCAGGCGATCCTGGCGGAGATGGAGGAGCGCCTCTAGGAGCCTCCCGGTCCCTCTAAGCCTCCCGAGGCTCAGCACCAGAGCGGCTCGTGAGGAACGACTCCGGCATCGCGCGTTTTTGGCTACTTCAACACCTCTTCAGCGATGGTACCAGGTGACAACTCTCTAGTTCGTTCAGTTTGGGGGCGCCCCTCGGGCTGCATCATCCCCAGGCCGCGCGGGTCCGTCCCTGCGGCGTGTATCCCTTTTCGCATCTATCAGAGCTAGTTTACCCTCCTTCGCAAGCTACCTTTAAGTTATCAATTGCCTGACCGGTGCTTCATCGCTAAGAATGTCTCGAGCCCTTGTGAGCCCTCCCACGACCGCCTCATAATTAAGGACTGGCACGGCGTCTGTGCTCGGGTTCGTCCCTGCAGCATTGCTAAACCTAAGAGGCTGAGCTCTGGCTCACGGGCCAGTCCCCGTGTATGTCACCTCCCATGGACCTTGGTGCCTTGTTCTTGCATGAGCTAATCGCGGGTGGATGAGTAAGGGCGCACGACCTAGTGCCCCCGTGGCCACGGGAACCGCGCGCTGGTTGTTTTTCTTCAGGATCTTTGCATGAGAAGACTGGGCACGGCGTCTGTGCTCAGGTCCATCCCTGCAGCGTCGATAAACCCAACGGTTGAGCTCTGTCTAGCGGGCCGGCCCCGTTCACATCACCTCCTGGGGTCGTTGGTGTCTGGCCTTCTTATGCAATAACCTCAGGAGACTCATTCGGTGCAGGCTGCCTAACCATCTCACAAGATTAACACAAGCATCCCCTATCAAGACCAGGCGCAACCTGCCTTGAGGTAGGGCCTCGTGAGTCCCGTGCTGGCTCACGGGTGTCCATATACACCTCCTCCAACCCTGTCGTGCAAGCCACGTGTCAGGGCGGGGCTGTACACGCCCCGGGGGCTCTCCTCGGAGGGAGCCCCCTCCCACGCACGAGTGGAAGCACCATGCTCCGTGCTGGCCGTCGACACTGTCGAGGAGCGGCTATGCCCGTGCAAGAGCGGAAACGCTATGCTCCGCACTGGTGATAAACAAATGGGGGTGGCCTCACTGCCGCATTAACCTCAGGGAGCCTCCGGGCTCAGTGACCAGCCTCACCACGCTGCTCTCCCTTGGGGGGGTAGTTCTAGGGGGCTAGGCACGGGGGCTACGCTCAGGTCACGCCTGGCGTACCCCACCTCGCCAGGCCTCACGGGCCTGGTCTTGGCGCACCCCTCCCAAGCGAGAGCTCAGCGAGGAAAAGGTATGATGGTCGGTTCATACATCAAGGGGGACTCCTGAGCATCGCGTCTCAGGAGCCTAACTGGCCACGTATCCCCTCACCCCTTGGGCTCGTCCTGGCGATCCAGACGACCCAACAGCGGCTGAGGCACGCGCGGGGCTGGGCCCTGCCGACGCAGAACGCCAAGGCCTGACTTTCACCCTTCCTTTTCAAGCCATTTGTACGTCAAGGGGGACTCCTGAGCATCGTGTCCCAGGAGCCTAACTGGTCACATAGCCCCTCACCCCTTGGTCTCGTCCTAGCAATCCGGATGATCCAACGATGGCTGAGGTATGCGCGGGGCCAGGCACTATCGACGCAAAACATTAAGGCTTACCTTCGCACCTTTTCCTAAGTTGTTCCCACGTCAAGGAGGACTCCTGAGCATCGTGTCTCAGGAGCCTAACTGGTCACATAGCCCCTCACCCCTGGGGTTCATCCTGGCGATCCGGACGATCCAACAGCGGCTGAGGTATGCGCTGGGCTGGGCTCTGCCGACGCAGAACAACAAAGAAAAGGGAAAAGTTGAGGGACCATAATATAATTACTACAAAACATATTGTTCCAAGAAAACAGTCTTAATTGCCTCCCCAAGGCATGCTACATGATACAGGACGAACAGGGAAGAGCAGGGTCACCAAGCCACCCCTTAGACCTGGGTGCTGCCGTCACCCGCCAGCGCAGCCCCGTCGTCAGGCGCGTCGCCCGTCCCCTCGGCTGTGGCGGAGGACCGAAGACCAGGAACTTACTCAGCATGGCGTCCATGGAGCTCTTCACAGCGGCAGCAGCAGTGTCCTGGGAGTCGGAGTACACAGGAGCAAGGAAGGAGGAGAAGTCGAAGCCGGCGTCCTGGAGATAGAGATGGCTGAAGACGCACGTAAGGGCTGAGGAAGAAAGCGAGCGCGCCTCACTCTCCAGCAAAGAGCTAAACCCGTCGACAGCATCTTCGAGCACTGCCAAGACTTCAGGGAGCAAAGTAGCAGGGCTATCCCTCGGGGTCATCGCCGTCGCCTTCTTCAAGGAATCGTCCCCGAAGAGCGGCCGTTGAGCCTTGTGGAACCTCACCTCGAGGGACGCAAGGGTGCTGCGCTCCATGGCGGCCGCCTTCTTGGCCTCGGCAAGGGACGCCTGGGCCACCTCCACCTCATCCTTCAGCTTCGTTAGGCGATCGCGCTCCGCAGCCTTCTCCAAGGCCGCCTTCTTCAGCTCAGCGTCTCGATCGGCAGTGGAAGCTTCCTGGGCCTTCAGCTTCTCCTCTCGCTCCTGGAGCTGGCCGGCCTGGGCAGCCTGCTGATCCTGAAGAGCCTTCAGTTCAGCCTCCATCACACGGCACCGATCCTCGGCTTCCGTGGCCTCTTTCCGCGCTAGGTCGCGCTCAGTGGCAACCAGCCCAAGCACCTTCTGGGCTTCCTCCGCAGAACCCCAGGCCGCGTGGACAAACGCGTCGGCCTGGAGCCAACCAGAAATTAGACCCAGGCGTCCCAACACCGCGCGCCGGTCCGGGCCCTGAAGTTCACCCTGGAGGAGGTCCAGCGCCGCCCTCACTTCCTCCAGGGCCCCGGAGGTGGCAGGAGCGCTGCGGCCCGGCTATATGCTGGGCAGGGGAGCAGACGTCCTCGGCACCAAGACAGAAGAAGCCTCGGCAGCAGGAAGGGCCGGGGGCTCCGGAGGCTGGGCGACCTTAGCAGCTGCGACAAGGATGGGCGCTGACGGGGTCCGCCCTGCCGAAGGCGCCGGCACCTCCTAAGGACGGGCTTCCATGCCTTGGGGAGACGGCATCACCACCCGAGTTGCAGGGGCCGTGGCACTCTCCTTCGCTAGGGCCACGACAGCCACCTCGACGCGCTCGGTCACGGCAGCTTCCGCGCCCTCCTTCTGCTTCTTCGACGACTGCTGCCTAATAACAGATGAAGACGCTAAGCATCGCATCAAGAATCAACAAACAAGACCAGGGAGAAGACTTACTGGTCGGCGAAGACATAACTCCTCTTCAGGCCCAACAGCCCCTAAGCCGAGACGGGGTAGCTAGAGCTGAACTCTTGGGAGCAGGAGAACTCGCGGTTGGCGCCACTCGGGACGCTGCCGGCGAAGGCGCAACGCTGCCCGGAGGAATCAGCTCGGTCCCGCCCTACTTCACGGCCGTCCGCTTGGGCTGCTTCGACGAGGCTGCTACGTCTTGAGCTTGCGTTGGTTTCCTTGAAGAGGAAAGGGTGATGCAGTAATAGTAGCGTAAGTATTTCCCTCGGTTTTTTAGAACCAAGGTATCAATCCAGTAGGAGCCCCTCAAAAGTACCACGCACCTACACAAACAAACAAGAACTTGCAACCAACGCAATAAAGGGGTTGTCAATCCCTTAAAGGCCACATGCAAAAGTGAGATCTGATAGAGATAATATGATAAGATAAATATATTTTTGGTATTTTATAATATAGATTGGAAAAGTAAAGATGCAAATAAAAGTAGATTGAAAGCTTATATGATAAGAAATAGACCCGGGGGCCGTAGACTTCACTAGTGGCTTCTCTCAAGATAGCATAAGTATTACAGTGTGAACAAATTACTGTCGAGCAATTGATAGAAAAGCGAATAATTATGAGATTATCTAGGCATGATCATGTATATAGGCATCACGTCCGTGACAAGTAGACCGACTCCTATCTGCATCTACTACTATTACTCCACACATCGACCCCTATCCAGCATGCATCTAGAGTATTAAGTCCATAAAGAACAGAGTAACGCATTAAGAAATATGACATGATGTAGAGGGATAAACTCTTGCAATATGATATAAACGCCATCTTTTTATCCTCAATGGCAACAATACAATACGTGTCTTGCTGCCCCTGCTATCACTGGGAAAGGACACCGCAAGATTGAACCCAAAGCTAAGCACTTCTCCCATTGCAAGAAAGATCAATCTAGTAGGCCAAACTAAACTGATAATTCGAAGAGACATGCAAATATAACTTAATCACACATAAAAGAATTCAGAGGAGATTCAAATATTTCTCATAGATAAACTTGATCATAAACCCACAATTCATTGGATCTCGACAAACACACCGCAAAAAGAGTTACATCGAATAGATCTCCAAGAAGATCGAGGAGAACATTGTATTGAGATTCAAAGAGAGAGAAGAACCCATCTAGCTAATAACTGTGGACCCGAAGGTCTGTGGTAAACTACTCACAACAAATCGGAGAGGCCTTGGAGATGATGGAGAGGCCCTCCATGGTCGATTCCCCCTCTGGTGGAGCACCGGCAAAGGCTCCAAGATGGGATCTCGCGGATACAGAAGGTTACAGTGGTGGGAATAGTTTTTCGTGGTCACTTCTGATGTTTTCGGGGTACATGGGTATATATAGGAGGAAGAAGTAGGTCGGTGGACGCCCGCGGGGCCCACGAGGGTGCGAGGCGCACCGGGCACCCTCGTTGCCGCCTCGCTTGTTTCTTGACTTCCACTCCAAGTCCTCTGGATCACGTTTGTTCCAAAAATCACACTACCGAAGGTTTCATTCTGTTTGGACTCCATTTGATATTCCTTTTCTTCGAAACACTGAAATAGGCAAAAAAACAGCAATACGGGTTGGGCCTCCGGTTAGTAGCTTAGTCCAAAAATGATATAAATGTGTAAAGTAAACCCCATAAACATCCAAAATAAGTAATATAATAGCATGTAACAATCAAAAATTATAGATACGTTGGAGACGTATCAAGCATCCCCAAGCTTAATTCCCGCTCGTCCTCGAGTAGGTAAACGATAAAAACAGAATTTTTGATGTGGAATGCTACCTAGCATAATTCTTAATGTAATTCTCTTTATTGTGGCTTGAATGTTCAGATCCAAATGATTCAAAATCAAAGTTCATATTGACATAAGAAATAGTAACACTTCAAGCATACTAATCAAAGTAATCATGTCTTCTCAAAATAACATGGCTAAAGAAAGTTCATCCCTACAAAATCACATAGTTAGGCTATGCTTCATTTTCGTCACACAAAAATGCTCCCATCTTGTACACCCCCGATTACAAGCCAAGCAATTGTTTCGTACTTAAATAATCTCAAACTTTTCCAACTTTCACGCAATACATGAGCATGAGCCATGGATATAGCACTATGGGTGGAATAGAATATGATGAGGGAGATTGTGTGGAGAAGACAAAAAAAGGAGAAAGTCTCACATTGACGAGGATAATCAACGGGCTATGGAGATGCCCCTCAATTGATGTCAACATGAGGAGTAGGGATTGCCATGCAACGGATGCACTAGAGCTATAAATGTATGAAAGCTCAATAAAAGAAACTAGTGGGTGTGCATCCAACTTGCTTGCTCACGAAGACCTAGGGCATTTTGAGGAAGCCCATCATAGGAATATACAAGCCAAGTTCTATAATGAAAAATTCCCACCAGTATATGAAAGTGACAACATATGAGACTCTCTATATGAAGAACATGGTGCTACTTTGAAGCACAAGTGTGGAAAAAGATAGTAACATTGCCCCCTTTTTATTTATTTTTTCTTTTTTCTTTTTTTCTTTTTTTTTCTTTTTTTCTTTTGGCCTTCCTTTTTTTGGCCTTTCTTCTTTTTTTCTCTGGCCTTTCTTTTCTTTTGGCCTTTCTTTTTTTTTATTTGGGGACAATGCTCAAATAATTATGATCATCACACTTCTATTTATTTACAACTCATGAATTACAACCCAAAACTAGAACAAGATATGACTCTATATGAATGCCTCCGGCGGTGTACCGGGATGGGCAATGAATCAAGAGTGACATGTATGAAAAATTATGCATGGTGGTTTTGCCACAAATACGATGTCAACTACATGATCATGCAAGGCAATATGACAATGATAAAGTGTGTCATAAAAAAACGGAACGGAACGGTGGAAAGTTGCATGGCAATATATCTCAGAATGGCTATGGAAATGCCATAATAGGTAGGTATGGTGGCTGTTTTGAGGAAGATATAAGGAGGTTTATGTGTGATAGAGTGTATCGTATCACGGGGTTTAGATGCACCGGCGAAGTTTGCACCAACTCTCAAGGTGAGAAAGGGCAATGCACGGTACCGAAGAGGCTAGCAATGATGGAAGGGTGAGAGTGCGTATAATCCATGGACTCAACATTAGTCAAAAGAACTAATATACTTATTGCAAAAATCTACAAGTCATCAAAAACCAAGCACTACGCGCATGCTCCTAGGGGGATAGATTGGTAGGAAAAGACCATCGCTCGTCCCCGACCGCCACTCATAAGGATGCATAGTCTAAGAACACCTCATGTTTCAAATTTGTTACACAACTTTTACCATACGTGCATGCCACGGGACTTGCCAACTTCAACAGAAGCATTCTTTAAATTCATAATCACCCAACTAGCATTACTCTAATATCACTACCTCCATATCTCAAAACAATTATCAAGTATCAAATTGATCATAGCATCCAATTCACTTCCTATGATAGCTTTATTATAGCCAACTTGGATGCCCATCATTCTAGGACCAATTTTATAACCATAGCAAATACCATGCTGTTCTAAGAGACTCTCAAAATAATATAAGTGAAGCATGAGAGATTAATAATTCCTACAAAATTAAGCAACCGCCGTGCTCTAAAATATATAAGTGAAGCACTAGAGCAAAACTATGTAGCTCAAAAGATATAAGTGAAGCACATAGAGTATTATAATAAATTCCAATCAAGTGGGTTTCTCCCAAAAGGTGTGTACAGCAAGGATGATTTTGGTAAACTAAAAAGCAAAGACTAATATCATACAAGATGCTCAAAGTAAAACACATATTATGTGGCGAATAAAAATATAGCTCAAAGTAAAGTTACCGATAGACGAAGACGAAAGAGGGGATGCCTTCCCGGGGCATCCCCAAGCTTAGGCTTTTGGCTATTCTTGAATATCTTGGGGTGCCTGTTGGAAATATGAGCAATTTACCAAATGATTTTATTAACAGAAATACTAGATAAATCATGACTAGTATAACATTGATAAAACAAGTCATGCGATTTGACAAAGAGAAGGTAAATAACATCTGCATATATGATCTAGAACCGATCACCTCTAGAGCAGACAGTATATCAAGGTGCATATATGAGGTAGATCCTAACATGTCTAGGGCAAACACTAGAACAAGGAACTGTGACAGGACCTCTAACAGGAAAAACAAGAACACGTACGAGACAGCAGCCGGAGCAGAGGCACTGGACTTGGGGTCGGTGTCCTCCATGTCGTCGAGGAGGTTGTCGACGTCGGGGATGTAGTCGTCGGAGTCCGGGGCGTCCGTGACGAAGGAGTCAGTAGTCGCACAGAGCGCTCCCCAAAAACCTTATCACCTTTCTCCCGTACAGGACTCAAAAGGTGCGGTTTCAGAGGCCTACTGTCCCGACCTGCGGTGCACGCCGCAAGCTGGGATGAGGAAGATCGTAGCAGCAACGTAGTGTTCAGGAACTGGTGGCGAGAGGAAGAATGAGTTCTAGTGCGTCTCTCTGAGAGGAGCGGCCTCCCTTTTATAGGCGCAAGAGAAGGAGGCGTGAGGGCAGCGACGAAAGGTGAAACGAAGAGACGAACATGAAGCGAACAGCCAGCAGCCGAAGGGCTGCACTGTTCGCATTCAAACTCCACTATCGCAAAAACTTTTCAGCTTCCGTGTGACCTTTCGTATACCCGTAGTGCGTGGCAAAAATTTAGACATCGGCTCGGCTCATTCCCGCAACCCGCGGTGCGTCGTGACAAGGCGTGGCGTGGCGAGGCGGGCGGCGGAGGAGGAGCGCGTGTGGATGTCCCTCTTGTTCTCATGCTCATACAAGTGGGGAAAGAGCCTCCCTTATAAAGAGGTCCAGTCCCCTCCAAACTAGCAATGTGGGAATAAACTTTAGTTCCACCTCTTGCCTTGCACGAATGGGCTGCGTGGGCCTCTAGGATTTATTAGGAATTTCTGAAACCGCTATTGGGCTAGGCCCAAATAGACAGAAATTCCAGCAATCCCCCACCAGATCCCAGAGGCACACAAAATTTGCCTTTGGTTCCAAAACACTGTTATATATACCGGTACTGCAGTGGAGACTATTAAGTTGAACTTCCACCTAGAACCCTATGCTACACTAGTAAGCAACTTGAACAGTGGACTGGGCCTTGAACTGCAAGTTTTCTGCGAATCTAGCTTGACATAAAGCCTTAACCGATACGTGGCTACCGTGGGTCTTCCCCGCGGGTGGAGCTTATGCGTCATACTCCGAGACCTTTCATGAATTTACTAGAGAGAACCCTACTCTCATAGATTGCGACGTTTAACAATCGGACTCATATAGGTGTGTTCTTCAAAAGATGTTCTGCAGGACAACATCTCTGCTTCAAAGAGCCACTTAGAACACATTAAGATATACATCAACCTGCCATGCAGATTAGGAGAGTATTGCATCTTCATGGAGTGGTATTTTAATAGTAAGGGTACTCTCCTCCCAGTTGACCAACAGCTTGTCTTCCACATCTAATTCACGGGATCTCCGATCACAAAGAATAGGTTACCATTATGAACAACTCATATTGTGGGTCTCATACCCATCTCCCTCGATGCATTATCTATCACATTACGTGATAGACCCTTAGTGAAAGGATCTGCCAGATTTTTAGACGTTTGGATATAATCCAATGCAATAACTCCGGAGTTTCTCATTTTTCTGACAGACTTTAACCTTCTCTGAACGTGTCGTGATGACTTCATGTTATCCTTTGAGCTGTTCACTTTCGTGATCACAGTTTGATTGTTGCAGTTCGTAAGGATTCTTGGTACAGGTTTCTCAGCAACCGGCAAGTCATTCAAGAGCCGGCGAAGTCAATCTGCTTCGACCATAGTTGTATCTAGTGCTGTGAGTTCTGCTTCCATTGTTGACCTCGTTAAGATGGTCTGCTTGCAAGACTTCCAAGAAACAGTGCCACCTCCTTGAGTGAATACATATCCGCTCGTGGCCTTTATCTCATCAGCATCTGAGATCCAGTTTGAGTCACTATACCCTTCAAGCACCTTTGGGTGCCCAGTGTAGCGAATTCCATAACTCGCATTGCCTTTTAAGTAACACAAAACTCTCTCTAGAGCTTTCCAATGCACATCTCCTGGTTTTGAGACAAACTGGCTCAGTTTGCTAACAGCAAAAGAGATGTCAGGTCTTGTAGCACTGGCTAAGTACATAAGCGAGCCAATAATCTGAGAATATTTCAATTGGTCTCTAGCAATTCTTCGATTCTTTCGAAGCAACACACTAGCATTATGGTGTTGGAAAGGGCTTGCAGTCGATGTAGCCAAAGCGACTCAAGATCTTTTCCACATAGTGACCATCATCGTCTCTCAACAACTTCATGTTCGGAATGACATCAGCTACTCCTAAATCCTTCATCTCAAAACAGCGAGATAGGAAATCCTTGACCTCCTTAATAACATTCAGATTTGTTCCGAAAATCAGTATGTCATCAACATACAAGCAAAGCATAACTCCCTCGCCCCCACCATGGCGATAGTACACACATTTGTCAGCTTCGTTCACAACAAAGCCTGCAGCTGTTAAAGTTCTTTCGAACTTCTCATGCCACTGTTTGGGTGCTTGCTTGAGTCCATACAAAGACTTCAGCAACTTGCACACTTTCCCTTCCTGACCATCTATTACAAACCCATCTGGTTGTTCCATATAAATTTCCTCGTCCAACTCTCCATTTAGGAAAGCAGTCTTAACATCCATTTGATGAACGAGAAGACCATGTGAGGCAGCTAGTGAAAGTAGAACTCGAATAGTGGTCAGTCGAGCCACAGGTGAGTAAGTATCAAAGAAGTCTTCACCTTCCTTTTGGGTATAACCCTTAGCCACGAGCCGAGCCTTGTACTTTTCAATAGTACCATCAGGCCTAAGCTTCTTCTTGAATACCCATTTGCATCCTATAGGTTTGCACCCATAAGGACGATCAGTTATCTCCCAAGTTTCATTCGCCAAGATGGAATCCATCTCGCTACGAACCGCTTCCTTCCAGTAGTCAGCATCTTCAGATGCATAGGCCTCTGAAATAGAACTGGGAGTGTCATCTATGAGATACACAAGAAAATCATCACCAAAGGACTTTGCAGTCCTCTGTCTCTTGCTCCTAGTAGGAACTTCGTTGTTCTCCTCCACAGGACTTTCAAAGTGTTCCATCGAAATGGCAGGTTCAGTAATTGTAACTGGTTCCTGATTCGATGAACTAGGCATCTCCTGATTAGATGAGGTAGCCATATCCTTCATGGGAAAGATATCTTCAAAGAAAGTCGCATCATTCGACTCCATGATCGTACCGACATGCATGTCAGGTACCTCAGATTTTACAACCAAGAATCTATAACCAATGCTATGAAAAGCATATCCCAGGAAAACACAATCCACAGTCTTTGGTCCAAGCTTCCGCTTCTTTGGAATTGGCACATTGACTTTCGCCAAACAACCCCATGTTCGTAGATAAGAGAGTTTTAACCTTTTCTTCTCCCATTCCTCGAATGGAGTTATCTCTTTGTTCTTTGTGGGAACTCGGTTTAGGACATGACATGCAGTCAATATCGCCTCCCCCACCATGCCTTGGAGAGACCCGATGTGTCTAACATGGCGTTAACCAAATCAGTTAGAGTATCGGTTCTTTCTTTCGGCCACCCCATTTGACTGAGGTGAATAGGGAGGCGTCCTCTCATGGATTATACCATGTTCCGCACAAAAAGCATCAAATTCATTGGAAAATACTCTCCACCACGATCGGACCTAAGCCTCTTGATTTTCCGATCAAGTTGGTTTTCCACTTCAGCTTTATAGATCTTGAAAAAGTTCAAAGCCTCATCCTTAGATTTCAGAAGATACACACGGCAGTATCTAGTGGAGTCGTCAATTAACGTCATGAAATATTTCTTTCCACCTTTTGTCAAAACACCATTCATTTCACATATATCTGAATGTATGAGTTCTAGCTAGTGGTGCAAGATTTCTCGTTTCCGCAGTCACATGAGACTTACGAGGTTGCTTAGCTTGCACACACACTTGACACTTAGATCCCTTGACAGTGGTGAAACTAGGGATTAAGTTCAACTTCGCTAGTCGCGACATGCAACCAAAGTTAACATGACAAAGACGTGAATGCCACACATTTGATTCACTATTGTTGCAAATATGATTAACAACTTTATTGCAAACGTCTGATAAGGATAAACGAAACAGGCCTCCTGACTCATAGCCTTTACCAACAAAGGTTCCATACTTGGATATTACAAATTTATTCGACTCAAAGACAAGCTTGTAGCCATCTCTACACAGAAGAGATCCGCTAACAAGATTTTTATTGATGGAGGGGACATAATGCACGTTCTTCAGCCGCACGATCTTCCCCGAAGTAAACTTCAGATCGACCATGCCAACACCACGAACAGAAGCACTTGAACCGTTGCCCATCAGCATGGTTGAAGTCCCTGCGGTCTGATAAGACGAAAACATGGAAATATCACCGCATACATGCACATTAGCACCCGTGTCAATCAACCAATCAGGAGAATGACATACTGAAAGAATAGTGGGAAATATACCATACCCAACATCCTTCATGTCAGTGTCTCCAATGACAACATTAGCGGTCTTGCCGCCTTTCCCAGGATGACGCTTGTCATAGCGATTAGGGCAACTTGGAGCCCAATGATCAGGATCCCCACACACATGACAAACACCTTTCTTCTTGTCATTCTTCTTCTTGAAGTTCGTGTGCTGCACAGCCTTGTTCTTCCCATCAAACTTTGCTTTACCATCAAACTTGCCCTTGTTCTTGAACTTGTGGGGCTGGAAGTTCTTCTTCTGTACCAGATTGGCACTAGAACCTCCCTCAATACCTCGAGCACGGTTGTCCTTTGCTCTCGCCTTTTCTTCCACATCAAGAGTACCAATGAGATCCGGAACGGAAAACTCCTGCCTCTTATGCTTCAGTGAGGTAGCAAAGTTCCTCCACGTGGGAGGAAGCTTAGTGATGATACCTCCGGCAATAAACTTGTCCGGTAGGATACAATTGAAGTGCTCATGTTCTCTAGCAAATGACTGTATCTCATGAGCTTGCTCAACCACAGAGCGTTGTTCAGTCATCCTGTAGTCATAGAATTGCTCCATGATGTATAGCTCAGTGCCAGCATCCGAGACCCCAAACTTGGCCTCGAGTGCGTCCCACATATCTTTTCCATTATCAATTGACGCATAAGCATCAACTATGTTCTCACCAAGAACACTCAAGAGAGCAGCCTTAAACAAGGTATCCATTTTCTGAAAAGCTTGTGCCTGTTGGGCATCTTGCTCTCCTTCAGGTTTGCCAAGATTGGCGTCATAGCAACTCATGGTTTGAAACCATAAGACTGCTCTCACGCGCCACCTCTTATAGTGGATACCCTCAAACATAGGAGGTCTCATGGAAGCAGCAAAAGCACTTGGGGTAAATTGCCTATAATAAGGTTTTTGGATTGTTGGAAATATGAGCAATTTACCGAATAATTTTATTAACAGAAATACTAGATAAAGCATGACTAGTATAGCAGTGATAAAACAAGTCATGCGATTTGACAAAGAGAAGGTAAATAACATCTGCATATATGATCTAGAACCGATCATCTCTAGAGCAGACAATAGATCGAGATGCATATATGAGGTAGATCCTAACATGTCTAGGGCAAACACTAGAACAAGGAACTGTGACAGGACCTCTAACAGGAAAAACAAGAACACATATGAGACAGCAGCCGGAGCAGAGGCACTGGACTTGGGGTCGGTGTCCTCCATGTCGTCGAGGAGGTTGTCGATGTCGGGGAAGTAGTCGTCGGAGTCCGGGGCGTCCGTGACGAAGGAGTCAGTAGTCGCGCAGAGTGCTCCCCAAAAACCTTATCACCCTTCTCCCGTACAGGACTCAAAAGATGCGATTTCAGAGGCCTACTGTCCTGACGTGCGGTGCTCGCCGCAAGCCGGGATGAGGAAGATCGTAGCAGCAGCACAGTGTTCAGGAACCAGTGGCGAGAGGAAGAATGAGTTCTGGTGCGTCTCTCTGAGAGGAGCAACCTCCCTTTTATACTCGCAAGAGAAGGAGGCGAGAGGGCAGCGACGGAAGGTGAAACGAAGAGACGAAGAGGAAGCGAACAGCCAGCAGCTAAAGGGATGCACCGTTCGCATTCAAACTCCACTATCGCAAAAACTTTTCAGCTTCCGTGTGACCTTTCGTATACCCATAGTGCATGGCAAAAATTTAGACATCGGCTCGGCTCATTCCCGCAACACGTGGCGTGGCACGTCGTGATGAGGCGAGGCGTGGCGTGGCAAGGCGGGCGGTGGAGGAGGAGCGCGCGTGGATGTCCCTCTTGTTTTCATGCTCATACAAGTGGGAAAAGAGCCTCCCTTATAAAGAGGTCCCACCCCCTCTAAACTAGCAATGTGGGACTAAACTTTAGTTCCACCTCTTGCCTTGCACGAATGGGCTGCGTGGGCCTCTAGGATTTATTAGGAATTTCTGAAACTGCTACTGGGCTAGGCCCAAATAGACAAAAATTCCAGCAGTGCCATGGGCATCCCCAAGCTTAGTATCTTGCCACTCCTTATTCCATAATCTATCAAATCTTTACCCAAAACTTGAAAACTTCACAACACAAAACTCCACAGGAAATCTCATAAGCTCCGTTAGTGCAAGAAAGAAAAACCACCACATAAGGTAATGTAATGAACTCATTCTTTATTTATATTGGTGTTAAACCTACTGTATTCCAAGTTCTCTATGGTTCATACCCCTACATACTAGCCATAGATGCATCAAAATATGCAAACAACACACGAAAACTAGAATCTGCCAAAAATAGAACAGTCTGTAGCAATCTGTAACTCTCGAATACTTCTGGAACTCTAAAAATCCTACAAAAATAGTAAGTCCTGGGCAGTTTGTCTATTGATCTACAACAAAAAGAATCAACTCAAAATCACGTTTCTGTTAATTAACAAAATTATTTTCGTGCGCGCAAAGTTTCTTTTTTTCAACAGAATCAAATTAACTATCACCATAGGTTATCCTATAGGTTCTACTTGGCACAAACACTAATTAAAACATGAAAACACATCTAAACAGAAGGTAGATGATAAATTTATTACTAAACATAAACAAAAACAAAAAACAAAGATAAAATTGGGTTCCCTCCCAACTAGCGCTATCGTTTAACGCCCCTAGCTAGGCATAAAAGCGAGGATAGATCTAAGTAGTGCCATCTTTGGCACTTAATTCATAAGTAGCTCGCATGATAGATTCATAAGGTAATTTGACTTTCTTTCTTGGAAAGTTCTCCATGCCTTTCCTTAATGGAAATTGGAATCTAATATTTCCTTCCTTCATATCAATAATCGCACCAATCATTCTAAGGAAAGGTCTACCAAGAATAATAGGACATGAAAGATTGCAATCTATGTCAAGAACGATAAAATCTACAGGCACAAAGTCCTATTTGCAATAATGAGAACATCATTGATCCTTCCCATTGGCTTTTTAATGGTGGAATCCGCAAGGTGCAAATTTAAAGAGCAATCATCAATATCATGGCAACCTAGAATATCACATAAAGTTTTCAGAATTGTGGAAACACTAGCACCCAAATCACACAAAGCATAACACTCATGATCTTTAATTTTAATATTTATGGTAGGTTCCCACTCATCATTAAGTTTTCTAGGTATAGAAACTTCCAAATTAAGTTTTTCATCATAAGATTGCATCAAGGCATCAAAAATATGTTTGGTAAAAGCTTTATTTTGACTATAAGCATGAGGAGAATTCAACACGGATTGCAACAAGGAAATACAATCTTCTAAAGAACAATTATCATAATTAAATTCCTTAAAATCCATGACAGTGGGTTCAATGCTATTTAAAGTCTTGACCTCTCCAATCCCACTTTTACCAAATTTAGCATCAAGATCTAATAACTCCGAATCATTGGGACGCCTTTTAACTAAAGTTGACTCATCTCCAATCCCATCATTATTAAGATTCATATTGCAAAACAAAGATTTAATAGGGGACTCATCAATAACTTTTAGATCTTCATCATTATTGTCATCTAACTTTTCTAGTTTGGCAGCCATCGTATTGACTAAGGTAGCTTGCTTATCAGAAATTTGGGCTATAGAATTTTCAATACGAGTAATTTGAGAGTTCAAACCATAAATTTCTTTAGACATATCATCAAGCTCTTTGTTCGTAAACCCCATAATTTTTTTGTTCTTTTAGCTCCTTTCTAAAGAAATTATTATGCTCAAATTGTAAAGTCATAAAACTTCTAACGTTTGATTCAATCTCTTCCAACCTTCTAAGATGAAGGTCGGTGTTCTTAGGCAAAGCCATAAGGGCAAACAGGCACACAAGCAAACAAAAAGGCAAGTGAAAGAGAGAGGAGAATGGGAAAGAGAGGGAGAATAAAGCGACAAGGGTGAAGTGGGGGAGAGGAAAACGAGAGGCAAATGGCAAATAATGTAAGTGCGAGGGAGACGAGTTTGTGATGGGTACTTGGTATGTCTTGACTTGAGCAAAGACCTCCCCGGCAACGGCGCCAGAAATCCTTCTTGCTACGTCTTGAACTTGCGTTGGTTTTCCTTCAAGAGGAAAGGGTGATGTAGCAATAGTAGCGTAAGTATTTCCCTCAGTTTTTGAGAACCAAGGTATCAATCTAGTAGGAGGCTCCTCAAAAGTCCCACGCACCTACACAAACAAACAAAGAACTCGCAACCAACGCAATAAAGGGGTTGTCAATCCCTTCACGGCCACTTGTGAAAGTGAGATCTGATAGAGATAGTATGATAAGATAAATATATTTTTGGTATTTTATAATATAGATGCGAAAAGTAAAGATGCAAATAAAAGTAGGTTGAAAGCTTATATTATAAAAGATAGACCCGGGGGCCATAGGTTTCACTAGTGGCTTCTCTCAAGATAGTATAAGTATTACGGTGGGTGAACAAATTACTGTCGAGCAATTGATAAAAAAGCAAATAATTATGAGATTATCTAGGCATGATCATGTATATAGGCATCACGTCCGTGACAAGTAGACCAACTCCTTCATGCATCTACTATTATTACTCCACACATCGACCGCTATCCAGCATGCATCTAGAGTATTAAGTTCATAAAGAACAGAGTAACGCATTAAGAAAGATGACATGATGAAGAGGGATAAACTCATGCAATATGATATAAACCCCATCTTTTTATCCTCGATGGCAACGATACAATACGTGCCTTGCTGCCCCTGTTGTCACTGGGAAAGGACACCACAAGATTGAACCCAAAGCTAAGCACTTCTCCCATTGCAAGAAAGATCAATCTAGTAGGACAAACCAAACTGATAATTCGAAGAGACTTGAAAAAATAACTTAATCACACATAAAGGAATTCAGAGGAGATTCAAATATTTCTCATAGATAAACTTGATCATAAACCCACAATTCATCGGATCTCGACAAACACACCGCAAAAAGAGTTACATCGAATAGATCTCCAAGAAGATCGAGGAGAACATTGTATTGAGATTCAAAGAGAGAGAAGAAGCCATCTAGCTAATAACTATGGACCCGAAGGTATGTGGTAAAAAACTCACAACTCATTGAAGAGGCCCTGGAGATGATGTAGAGGCCCTCCGTGGTCGATTCCCCCTCCGGTGGAGCGCCGGCGAAGGCTCCAAGATGGCATCTCGTGGATACAGAAGGTTACGGCGGTGGAAATAGTTTTTCGAGGTCGCTTCTGATGTTTTCAGGGTACATGGTTATATATAGGAGGAAGAAGTAGGTCGGTGGATGCCCAAGGGGCTCACGAGGGTGGGGGGCGCGCCCAGCCCTAGGGGGCGCGCCGGGCACCCTCGTGGCCACCTCGCTTGTTTCTTGACTTCCACTCCAAGTCCTCTGGATCCCGTTTGTTCCAAAAATCACGCTCTTGAAGGTTTCATTCCGTTTGGACTCTGTTTGATATTCATTTTCTTCGAAACACTGAAATAGGCAAAAAGACAGCAATACGGGATGGGCCTCCGGTTAGTAGGTTAGTCCCAAAAATGATATAAATGTGTAAAGTAAAGCCCATAAACATCGAAAACGGGTAATATAATAGCATGGAACAATCAAAAATTATAGATACGTTCGAGACGTATCCGAGGCCACCCCGAATCTTGTGGTGACCCTAGTGGAGCGATCCACCTCCACCACCAGAGGCGCATCTTCATCATCATCGTCAGGGAAGTCGCAGAGGAGCTCCCTCTGCCGCGAGGCAGAGGATTCCTCCACAACCTCGTCCTCTGTGGCCTCGGATGATTGGTCGCCGGATGACAGGTCTACCAAGGATGTAGGCGGCGGGGGAGGCCCCTCCCGCACGAGCCCAAACTCGTCAAAGACCGGCATGGCAGCAGCAACCTCTTTCCCGTCGACTCGGCAATACAACGGGAGCCAGTCCTCCGGAGGATTGCTCGGGTCCTTCCCAGTCAAGTAAAGCAACACCTTGCTCAACTCCTCCTCGGGAAGGGCGTCCTGACGCAGGCGGATCTTGTTGTCAACGCCCCCAAGCTTCCACAGGGGGCGAGAGCAATCTTGGAGCGGCGCTATGCGCTACGTCAAGAACTCCTTCATGAACATGGCCCCCGTCAGCTTCTCGCTCTTCAGGTCCTCCTCCATCTTCTTCACCAATGGCTTCAGGGAAGGGTTGGCGATCTTCTCAGAGTACCACCCCTTCCCGGAGGAGGGGAGCTCGGTTGGCAGCTCCAGCAAGTCCTGGGAGCACTTGGCATCCATCAGAACCCACCTCTTCAGGGCATCCTCCACCTTCCCGGCGCGGCAGATCGCGTTACCGCCCCGCGCCATGACGAAGCCAATGCACCCAACGGTATGGTCGCCAGTCATGCGGAGGAAGAAGAGGTGGCGAAGCATGGAGACGGAGGGCATCACCCCCACGAACACCTTGCAGTAAAAGCCGAAAATGGACAGGAGGAGGATGGAGTTGGGATGAATGTGGAGCGCGTGGAGGCCATAATGGTGAAGAACGGCATAGAAGAAGCGGGAGAATGGGGGCACCAGCCCCGAGTAGATGTTGTGCAGGAAGAAAGGGAAGAAAGTACTGTTCGCGGGCTCCGGCACAGCGGCAGCGACCTGGAGCGCCGTCCCCTTCCATTCGTTGTCCTCGCTCGCCATCAGGAGGAGCGCGGTCTGGAGCTTCTCCCCGGCCACGGAGGGCACGAGCAGCACCGACTCATACCAGGCGGAGCCGGCAGCCGGGGCTGAGGCCGTGGTCTTCTCAGCGGCCATTGGGCGAAGGATTGGAGGAGAAAATCGGCAGATCTGGTGAGTTCTTCCGCTACTGGGAGAAGGGGATCTGGAGCGAGATGAAGAAGAGGCAATGAAAGCCTGGCGGCAGATGTCACCCCTTTTTGTCAGACGGAAACATTTGCCGAGCTAGCATGGGGAAGTGGAGTCCCCCACGTCCCATCAATCGCCACGTGTCATCAAGGCCGTAGGCTGTTAGGGCCCGCGGCGCTCCGCACTTGCCCTTTGGCTTCGCCTGGAAACCAATTCCGAGCGCGCCTTGGGTCGGGGGCTATTGTCGGCGTTCTGGATATGGGGGTATCCAGCCCTGCCTGCGATGGGCCCTGCGGCCCACCGCATGGCTCCATCAACGGCCTGGTACGGCCCAGCTTCATCATCAACAACTCAAGACCCTCGCGAGGGGCCAAGCCTCATGAGGCGGACGACGCCAAGACTCCCTTGGGGATCGGCCTCCTTAGGCTGGCTCCCGAGGGGCAGAGGGTTCTATGCAAGGTTTACCTCACGAGGATCAGCTGACGTGAGCCATGATGACCAAGGTCAGGCGGGCGCCAGGTGGGCGCCAACGGGCACAAAGCGCAGGTTACCTCTTCAGTGCAAGGGAGGCAAGCCACAGGCGCAGAGTCCCGAGGAATCAGCCAAAGGTTTTCATTCTGGTGCAACAAGACCAAGACCGCCAGGACGGCAGGACGGAGGTCATCCCCGAGCCCACCGCAGCGTCACGACTAGAGGCTTTTCGCAGGCGAAGACTACTTTTGTCAGGATAAGTTGTACTACTTGTCCCCTTTCAAATTCGGCCGTTATGGGATCCCTTCCCGCCAAAATTTGGGAAGAGGACCAAGGCCACTATAACTATGACTTAGCCACAACCATAGAGGGCATCCAGTTCACATCCCATCAGCTCCCTCGAGCTCAAGAACACCTCACCTCCTGAGGCCAGTTCATCCCCTGTACTAGTTCATCCTCAGCCCTCCGAGGCAATCCACCAAAACGCTGGAGTAGGATATTACACCGCAAGGTGACCTAAACCAGGATAAATTGATGTGTCTGTTTGTTTCTTTGAACTCGTCACGCTAGGCTTAGGAGGATCGCAAATGGGCAGGCTGGGTTGGTTGAGATCTTCGCACGCATCCCAGAGTTCGAACCTCTCAAGGGTTTGTGGAACCCGTAAACCGACAACACTCATCTCTCTCCTCTTAAATAACTTGCCACATCAGATTTTTTGCCTACGTGAAAGGCTTAGCACCTGTACAAGGTGAAGCATTGGGAGGGGTCTAAGCACATTAAATAGCTTAGCAACTATACTCCCCAATGCATATGCACTTAGCTTATGGTTGCTAAGCTTGTTTCATTTAATGATTTAGCAACTAAAGCTCTTCATGTATTGGTGGGATTCCTTTCTTTAAATGTTTTGCCTAGGTTCACACGCATAGCATTTTTTTTCTTGGGATCACCACACTCATTTCTCTCCTTTTAAATAACTTGCCACATCAGATTTTTTGCCTACGTGAAAGGCTTAACACCTGTACAATGTGGAGCACTGGGAGGGGCCTAAGAGCGTGGCGTACACTCAGGGATGCGGCGCCAACTAAGCAGAAACTAAGCAGCGGCTAGTCGAGGACATGCAAGTAGTAGCGGCACCAATTTGGGGGCAAAAGAGAGGTGAAGGGATGTTAGGCTAGGGTTAGACAGAGGAGAGAGAGAGAGAGCAGAGAGCTAGGCGGCCTTACATGCTTTAAAAATTGATTTCTGGGTGTCCCCTGTTCATGTCGATGTCCGTACAAAACGCTCAAGCGCCGCTTAAGCTATCATTGCACTAAGCAGAGGCACACCGCTCGCTCAGCGCCTAGCGCTTAAAAAAACTTGCGAAAAACTAATGATGCAACCAATTTACATTCCTAATGCGCATTAGTTAGAACTAGAAGGCTCCCTAAGCAAGAACGAAAATTGCAAGCTGTTATCAAACTTTCAAAAAATTATAGGTTAAAATACAAAAACAAATGAAACAAAGTGATCATCCGTGAGCAAACACCACCTAGAAGCATATAAATACCAGACTTGCTGAACGGAAAAGTTTGCACCAGTGAACTAGAAGGCTCCTTAAGCAAGAATAGTATTCTTAGCTTACCATCTTACAGGCTAATCTTGATCGCCTAAATAAATGTCATGAATGACTGCCATTTCCTTTCAGCTTGAGTTCAAGCTCTAACTCTTTGCGCCTTACCTCCAGTTCTAAGCGTTTAATCTCAATCTTCATATGTTCGTTATCTGACCTCATCCTTTCCAGTTCCTTGTCCTTAATTTTACTGGATAGTTCCCACTTGAGGCGTTGTTCTGCAAGCTCCAGCGCCTCATTTTAGATTTTCAAGCATTGTTTTTCAAGCTCTGCAGATTGCAATACTAAGTCCTTCTATGTCAAAGCCAAGCTCGTTCCATCTGGAACAACTTCGTTGATATCTAGTGCGATTCCATGGGGATTAGTCCTCCGGCTACATTCGTGTGCACTCAAAGAGTTCCCAAAACTAGCATCCTCGTGATCTGCTGTATACCGCATCTTCTTTTGCATGGGTAAGCCCCCTTTATTGCTATGTGCCACATGATGGTCCTCATCATTATCTTCCTCATAATCAGAGTCTGAACTCTGGTCATCTTCATCGGCATCTCCACTTGCTCCTCGCATCATATCATTTTCCTCTTTGCACCTAAGAGCAAACTGCAGTGAATGCTGAAGTGCAGGATCTTCAGGCAAACTAATCCGGTTATTATTATGGTAGGAGCACATCTCCTCATAGAATAAGTGCCTTGAGCTCAGTGTCTTCCTTGCGTCATCTTTCAACTTGTCAGAGAGATTATCCATGCGATCCAGAAGTGCTGGATTCTCCACAACCTTGCAAGTTCTACCCCGACCAAGGATATCTGTAAGCCTTTTGTATCTCTTATTGAGGTCATTGAACTTATCCTCGCACTGCTGCGGTGACACATTGCAACCTCGCTCGCCCATCACCTTTGATATTGCCTTCCACTTGCCTTTCTTATGCACCATTGCACAGTTCCTCCTTCCACATCCTAAATCAGCTCCTGGATCCTCACCAGTGTAGGACGCTAAAGTAACTAAAAGCTTAACCATTGAATCGGTCCACTTCATCCGCTGCCATGTTGAGCCCTTCTTTCCCTTGCCGCTGTGGCTATCAGTGGTATCCTCGTTCAGACCATGCTCCTCATCATCGCTCATGGAGTCCTTTTGTGATAGTGGTGGTGGTGGACCTGGTGGTGATCACCTTCCTTTGTTCTCTGAATTGAAATTCCGACAAGTGGTCAGAATTTGTAACCTGGTTCATAGGCATGGGGAATTTGCCAGGTATCTGAGAGTGGTTGAAGCCCTGATTACCGGAGCTTGGACCGTGCATTTGCATGGGATTCCGGTGCAAGTCTGAACTGCCATAAGTTGCTCCTTGCATAAAGTTTCTAGGTGGCAGGTTATTGCCTTCCATTATCCCAAAGGATCATTCCACTACTAAAACGTCTTATATAATACCAAATACGAATGTAGAATTTGGCACTACTTCTTCAGCCTGAAATCCAACGCAAGAAAGTAATTCAGATGAACTATTGAGCAGTCAATACTGATTGCACATTTGAGAACTTCTAAACGATACAAACCTGCCCGTAAACACACAGATTGCACTTTAATCAAAATCACCTATATTGCAAACTGAGACCGTCCTAGATTTGATATAACTATTAATGTGCAAGCAGTGAGTTGGGTTTCTTCGGCACAGTTCAACAGTAAATTCAAAAAGATTGCAGTCTCTTATACATTAGCGTACAACTCAATACTTAAGTGAAACTGCCTAAATGACCAGCAACATGATGTAAAGATTTTAATCAGTGAATGGCATCGAACTAACAAATAGGAGAGCTAAAGAAGAATTTGAAGTAGAGCATCAGAGTTACATATGTGCATCAGACCTAAGTTACGTATGCATGGGATTCAGGTTTCAGAGAAGGAGCAAGCAAAACAAACAAGTCACTATCTGAACAAATTCCTTAATAATTACCGAAGGGTGCTCTCCTATCAACTGAATGGGGTCAGGGAGAAAGATCTGGCTGCAATAGAATAATCAGATCGAAGAGAAGGCTAGTGAAGGCCGAAGAACAATCCGAGCAAGATAGGGCTTCCTTACCAAGAAGAAGAATCGCGTCCGGGTAGGTCTTCACTCGCTATCAATAGAGAGGACGAGAAAGAATGCCCACGAGGGAGATCTCCAGGCATAGTTCGGCGGAACGAGGGGACTAGGCGAGCTTTCTTTTTTGACAGCGAAGGGCGTTTCAGCCGTGCTGGCGATGAGGAAGACGATTTTCTGTCAACGATATTGCACTTCGTTCTTTCTCTTTTCTTTTTTCCTTTTGGTATGTGTTGTTATTGCTCGGCAAAAAAACGTGGGCATTGGAGCAACTCCAACGCGTCGACAAAGGGACGCGCTTTTTCTGTTTGAGTCGTGTTGCCCGCTCATTCATCCTTTTTCTCTTACGTTTGAGCCGGCCGTGCATCCAGCGTGTGGACATATTTTCATCCTTGTAACTGTCCTGTCGTGTGTCTTTTTGCAAACATTGATATCATTGTGAGATCCGACCATGCCAAAGAAAAAGTGCCAAATCTAGAGATCTTGTGAGGCCACGTCCTCAAGTATGACGGTGTAAGCTTTGACATGACCCCTATACTGCCCCTGCCAAGTTGAAGGGCAAGTGTTGCACTCCCAGTGCATATAATCTATGCTACCAAGCATCCCCGAAAATCCCCGGCTGGCATTCATCACCAACAACCGAGTTGTATCTACAGCATTTGGCTCTCTCAAGTACTCCGGGCTAAACATTGCTATTACAGCCTTGCAGAACTTATACATGGGTTCTAGGCACGTCAACTCGCTCATTCAGAGATACTCATCAATGAGATCACCGGAACTCCGTATGTAAGCATCCAAATAGTTGCAGTGCATTTCTGATAAGAGGAGAAGCCAATCTTTTCAAGGGCATCCTCTTTGCACTCGAAATACTTATCGTACCACACCTCCCCCTCCTGAATACGGTTGAACACATGCCTAGCCTTACGGAAACGACGACAGAATAGGTGGTGTTTGAAGAGCGGGTTGGGGGTCTCGAAGTAGTTTTTCCAGAGTAGGAACTGGTCGCTCTGTCGAATGTGATTCAACGCCGAAGTGTGTCCCGGGATCAAGCCCCTAAACATCGGCCGTTGCCTACTAAGATGGTTATGGACGAGCAACACAGTAGCCACAAACTCCTCATCGTCGAATGAAGAATCATCCAAGTCACAAATGAAATTGTGGAGAAAGAACTCATCGGTGGAGTCCATTGGTACCTTGCGAGCAACCCGTCGCACAGCTTGCGAGCGTCATGGAAGAAGCTGGCCGGTGAAGAGCCTCGTGCCTTCCCTGGACCATGTAGCAGGTCCGTCGGTGTCCGGCGAGCGTGTGGGCGTCCGGCGAGCGAGGCACCCCGCGCTTCGGTACTACAGGCGGCGGGTGGGTTGTGGTGGCGGCGACATCGGGGGTGCCGCAGTGGCGGTGGCGATGATGAGGGGGCGATGGGAGGCGTGTTGTGTTGGGGGTCGTGGGTGCGGACGGCTGGCCTGGGGCACCGGAACTAGGTAGCAGCGACGCGGGGGTGGGCGAGTAGTTGTGCTAGCTGTCGATGGGAGGAAGATGGAATGGTTATGTGCCACCGATTGGCGGACCAGGGGAGTAGCGGGCATCGTGTGCGTCCATTTTGTGTCCGCGCCGACGCAAACGAGGCACAAATTTGGGCCGAGAATGGGTCGCGCGGCGGACAAAAAGCGGATGCGCATCCGTTTGGGTCACCGTGTTGGGCTAACTTTTTTGTCCATTTCGACCAAAATGGACACGCACAGACGAATTTGGTTGGCGCGTTGGAGTTTCTCTTAGAGCATCTACGACCGGACTTGGCAAATTTGATCCCTCAAAAGATCACCGATCAGGTTGTAGGATCGAAAGTATGTCTAGAGGGGCGTGATTAGACTACTTGACCAAATAAAAACTTATAGTTTTCCTAATTTTAGTTGTGGGCAAGTTTTAGCAATTCTACCAAGTCAAATACACCCTACGCATGCAAGTCTAAGAGTTGTGCAGCGGAAAGTAAAGACTTTGCATATGAATGTAAAGGAGGGATTGGAGATTTCAAACACAATGAGGACATGATGATTTTTGGCGTGGTTCCCATAGGTGGTGCTATCGTATGTCCACGGTGATGGAGACTTCAACCAAAAGAGGTTAAGGGATGCGCGAGTCCATGGAGGGCTCCACCCACGAAGGGTCCATGTAGAAGCAACCTTGTCTATTCCACCATGGCTTACGTCCACAAAGGACTCTCACTCGGGTAGATCTTCATGAAGTAGGTGATTTTCTTACCCTTACAAACTTCTTGTTTCAACTCCACATGATCTTAGAGGCTCCCAAGTGACACCTAACCAATCTAGGAGACACCACTCTCCAAAAGGTAATAGATGTTGTGTTGGTGATGAACTCCTTGCTCTTGTGCTTCAAATGATAGTCTCCTCAACACTCAATATCTCTCTCACAGATTTGGCTTGGGTAGGAGAAGGATTGTAGTGGAAAGCAACTTGATTAGGCCAGAAATCAAGGTTCAAATGGTAGGAATGGAATCTCTTGATCTCAACACATGAGTAGGTGGTTCTATCTCAGAAAATGAATGGTGAAAGTTGTGTTTCGTTCTGATGGCTCTCATAGAGAGTAGATGGGGTGCACGCCTTCACCCAAAATCCGATTAGTGTAAAACTCGGTGAGACCGATTAGTGTAAAAGATATGAATGTTGGGCTTTTCAGTGGGAACGAAGTGACAACTCGGTGGGACCGAAGTGCAATGGCTAGGGAAGAACTCGGTCTCGGAATTTCTGACTGTCTCAACTCGGTGATTCTGAAGTGAAACAATATTATCACAGAAACTTGGCAATGCCATCTCCATGGGACCGAAATCCTTTTCGGTCAAACCGAATTGCTAGGGTGTGGTAGTGGCAATGATAGTGGTTATCTTGGTGGGTTCGGATGGGAGATTTCGGTGGGACCGAGATAGGGAATTAGGGTTTTGGACATATGTGTTTTGAGAAAATGATTGAGGGTTTTTGGAGCAATATCACTAAGCAACAACCTCATCAACAATACATCATCCCCTTTTAATAGTATTGGCTTTCCTAAGGGACTCAATGTGATCTTGGGTAACTAAACCAAAAATGTAGAATCTTGGAGTAGCCAATTCTTGTCTTTGACATTTTGAGGGGTCCACATCCATTAGTCCTTGCCATACCAATCATTGATCTTTTTTTGAAATCTATTTGCAATAAATATTATATCAATGATGTATATGTTGTTATTAATCACCAAAACACCTGGGGATTAGTTGCACTTTCAATCTCCCCCTTTTTGGTAACTGATGACAACATGTAGATCAAAGCTTCAACAAATGATATAATGAATGAAATGCAATGTCGCTTTTAGAAGTATGTGATAAGCAAGAGCTCCCCCTAAATTTGTGCATTATTTAAAATTTGCGTTTGAATGCAAATGTACAATCGGTTAGGATCATGGGTTACTCTTCCATGTCACATACATCTTGGTGGAGCTCTCAAAATGATATGATTGCAACAACGTATGCACTCGTCACCAAACAAACAAGTGACTGATCATACATGGAGCATATGAATGAATATATAAGCATAGCATCATCAAAGTACGGTATGATCAACCATGAATAAACAAAGTACCAAACAAGAAACGAACAAAAGTATCACACGAATGAAAATCCACACGAGAAAAAGCAAAGCACTCGCTCTCTCAAAGCCCTAATGATCTATACTAATTCTCCCCCTTTGGTAGCAAGTACCAAAAAGTTCGAATAAGTATAGAGCTAAACGTCTCTCTAGGCTCAATCTCCGACATCCCCTGGAGGTGAAGTCCTCTGACTGGCAGCGCCGGTGTGCGTCGATGTCGGGGTAGAGATAAGTGCATCTGCAAATGCCTCGGAAGAAATCTACGGGACTGGTGGAGGAGTAGCAACGGTAGGAGCAACCGAGGGTGCAGCAGCTAGGGATGAAATTGTAGCTCTGGAAGTGTCTGGAATCGCTGCTGGCCTGGGCTGGGTCCTGAACTGAGTAGTCATGGGAAGTATTGAACAACGATGCTCGTCATCATCACTTCTAGGAAGCTTTGCCTCATCCACCTCCTTCTTCAGGCTCTCAACAGTAGTTTGCATCTCGATCACCTTGACATCCAGATCGTAAAATGTCGTCTCAACGATCCTCTCAAGACTCTTCTGGTTCTTAGCAATGTTGGCCAGACTCCACTCGATCCTCTGAGTAGCTCGAAGAAGATAGTTTAATCTGATCGGCCTTGGTCTTTAGTGACGGAGATGGTGTGGCTCTGGGCTATGCAAACTTAGCATCCTCCGCTCGTGCTTCCTTATCTACATGTGCTGCTACTGAAGTGGTATGGGAAGAATCCATCGTCACTGTGTTGTCCTCATACTCCGGCTTAAGCGGCAGATGCTCACGGTCAAGCAGATATGTCTTGTTACCAACTTTGGAGATGTGTGGAGCAAAGCACATGACCTCTTCTGATCTGTGGCAGTCCTTGTGATAGTCTCTATAATGAGATCCATGACCTTGGATCTCTTAGATCAATCAATGTGATGAAGCACATTAATGGAGTGTTCTCTGATCATCCTCTCATCTCCTGACTTGGGCATCAAAGTGTGCCTCATGATCATGTTGGAGGTAGCAAGTCCTGCCAACAGATGATAAACTAAGCCTAGCTTGTGAGTCTCGAGGTCATCCAAAGGAATCTCCTTGTACATATTGGCCATGGAGTTGTGATCCATATATCGCTTGGCATACACATCAATGTTATTTTCTTCGGGCTCGGGTACATCTAGCAGAGTTGTCCATTCTTCAACACTGGACACATAGAGAACTCTTTCTGTCATCCACACAATTCTGCCATCTGGACAGAAATGAGTTGTGGAGTAAAATTGCATGATCATATCATCATTCCAAGCTATCAATTTCTTCCCTATGAACTTGTCAATGCCTATCATCTTTGAAGGTCTCATGCACACGAGGAAAGTGGTCTTCATTGTCATCAATGAATTCCCAGTCCACCCATCTCATATCACTAACTATGGGCTTCCTGTCAAGCAACACGGTCTCATAGAAATCTTGTTGTTCCTTCGTTTGAAAGCGATAGTCTACAAAAGTTCTCCTCCTCATAGAATATTGGTCTAACTCTCTCCATTTCCTCGGCCCCTTATCCTTCCTCTCCTTCATGTTTTCACCATTAGGGTGTGTGTCATTGTGCTTAGGTAATATGGGTCTCAGCTTCCTCGGAACTGAAGGTTCATCATCATGATGAGCTCCAGGAACTGGGGCCTTGTTCTTCTCTGTTGTAGAGATGTTTCTGATGGTCTTGCCCTTGGGCTTGGTTGTAGCAACTTTCTTGGGCCTGGAGGATGTGGCAGTCTTCGTAGCATCAGCCATGAGTGTTTGCTGCTTGGCTGGAGGTGGGTTAGCTGCAGACTCAGGTATGTCAACTCTTCTCATGGAGGTTGGCTTGAAAGTCACCTGCCCAGACTCTTTCCTCATCCTATTCTTGCCTATCCATGACCATTGATTTGCTTGCAGTTGGCCTTGTACTTGCAACAGTGCCATAATCCTTGGCAAGCACACCTTTCTTCTTCTTTGAGGTGACTTCTTCAACAACAAATTCTTCATCCTCATCATCAGTGTTATTATTCTTCCTTGATCTTGTGGCTGCCCTGGGCAAGTTCGGAGAACTTCTTTCTCCCTCATGATAGCTCTCCTCTGGACTAGAACTTGCACTCAAATCAACACTTTGCTCTTCTGGCTTGTTCTGGGTCACTGACATCTGGCATCTTGTAAGATGACCTATGAAGTAGTTGGGTATGGGCAGAATAGATGAGTCATCACAAAATGCAGTTGGTTTTTGAAAAATTTGAGTTCAAATCTTAGTTTCAAATTTCCACAGAAGACATTTCGGATCCATCGAGTTGATCATTTCGGTGATACCAAAGCACTTACTAGAGACTTGTCACATAGTCTCGGTCAGACCGACATGTGGCTTGGTCTCTCTGAGATGCTAGGGTTTCGCAGAAACTTCATTTCGGTCTCACCGATCAGTACAACTCGGTGGCACCGAGACGTACTAGTGCAATGGCCAAAGGCCAGATTGATGACTCCAAAATTTTCAGATCGGTCGGTCCGAGATGTATTATGTGAAAATTTAAACCTAGAATTTCTGCTCGAATCTAATCTATGGAATTCATACTTGCAATAGAGATTGCAAACTTTGGCAAGAATCATGGCAAAAACCCTAGTGCATTAAATCAGAAATAGAGGCACTAAGGGCCGGATTTTACCCTAACTTGGTGCAAATCCTCTACGACAACAATGGAGGGGGAGATTTCCGTTGACGGCGGTGGAATCCAATGGCGAGGGCGTGTTGGACGGAACAACGACTGCCCCAAGATCAGGGCGATGGAAGCTGTGGGATGCGAGGATGAAATGTTTGAGAAAGCTTCAAGCATACGTGATCGTGGGATATATATATACCCATCAGTTGTCGGTGGCTCCGAGTGAAATGGATCGGTGGCACAGAGATGCATAACTGCTAGCAGTAGCACACATCGGTGACTCCGGGATGGTTCAGATCGGTTGCACCGAGATTAAAAATCCATATCAAACTAAATGGTTTCAGTGAGGCCGAGTGGGAGTGAGTTGGTCAAACCGAAAGGCATTTAGAAGGTTCTGTAATTCAGTCTTTGACAGATCGCTGACTTCGAGTGTGCCTCACCCGGAGGGTCTGAAAAACACTTGTTCAATTTTTGTTATGTAGCATGAAGAGAATTTGAGACAAGAAAGAATAGTTAGCTAGAGAAGGTGCTTAGGCATTCTTGTACATCCACTTGGCCAAAAAACCAAGACAATCAAAACAACAAATGGATGTCCTCGAATGAAGAAAAATGCATTGCAACATTCTCATACAATAAAATAGCAAACAAAAAATGTGACAAACATGCACAACCAATTCTGGCATCTATCACACAATTGGTGATGACTAGGTCATCTATATATGAGTATATTAACTTAGGAGCGAAATGAGAACATTCATCATATATAGGTCATACTCATCATTTACGCACAAGTGGGGTTACCACTTTTACATAAAATTTATGTGTTCACACCATTAGAGTTGCTTTATTTCAAATCTTAGAGCAAAGCTCCCCCTAGATGTGATATCCCCCCAATGAGGGATGAACTAACCTTGGGTTTTGTCGACGATGACTTCATGTAGATAGTGTAGATATGGATGCTCAATGTCGATGTAGACCATCTAGAGTTGGGAGCAATCCTTGGAGTTTTGCACTTTCAATACCTACATGGGTTAGTCCCATGAGGAACAAACAAGGATATTCATAGACATAGAGTGAAGTACACATGTGATGATGTCCATGAGTGCATTGCATACCTTGTCCCTTGTCTTACTAACAAGAGGGTTTGTAACTCCATGAACTAGTGCAAGATGTTGAAGTTGGTTGCACAAGTCCTTGCCATGAATGGATATGAGTGAAGTTCATTGGCGAGTCACCCTCTAAGAACTCTCTAGTTCTTCTTCTTTGGGACCCACATCAATTTGATGGGAATCTTTGGAGTTGTGGTAGCACTTAATGAAGTAGAACTTGATGAGGCCTTTGTAACCCACTTGACCAAAGCTTGAGGTGGTTCTTCAAATGAGTCAATCTCTTCTTGAAGCTTGTCCTTGCCTTTTAGCTTGTGGTCTTGTGGTGGAACATCATCCTAGATTGTGTTCCCTCAAAATAAGTGGGATCATACTTCTCTTGTTGAGGAACAAACTTCGTCTTCGGGTATTGATCCACTTCCTAGTTAATTCCATTAGCATTGAACTTTCGTTCAAAACCAATACCTTGGTTCTTCTAGTGCCTTCCTTCCTTACACACAATTTCCTCAAATTGCTTACTCCCGACGAGGCTCTCGTCGACACCTTTTCTATAATTCATTTTAATAAATTGTTTTCTTGCTCAAGTGTAACTTGTCTAAGAGAATCATTAATGGAACCAATAGAACTACTAGAAGCAACAATATTGGGTTTAGCATTGTTATTGTTACTACTAGAGGTAGAACCTTTCTTACTCTTGTAACTAGCTTGAGTAGATTTAACATGTGGCATAAAAGTAGACAAGAGAAGACATTTGGCAACGTAAGAAGAACTCTTCTTTTGAAGATCATCATTGATTGCTGTAAGAAGCTCATGCTCTTGCTCTAAATTTAGCTTCTTGAAGAATAGCTTCTCATGAGTTCTTAGAAGCTCTCTATGATATTCTTGAGTTGTTTCATGAGCTAACTTAAGAGTGTTTAGCCCTTTATTTAGACGCTCAATCTCCTTCTTTGCATTGTCACTCATTTCATCTTGACTATCATGATTACTAACAAGTTCATCATACCTCACATCACTAGTTTTATCAAAAATCAAATCATCCTCATCCCTATTGAAATCAAGATACTCGGGGTGTGATACCTTGGGGCCTTTAGCCATGAAGCATATTCTAATTCCTTCATTTGGTGAATCAAATATGTCATGGGAGTTGGAGGATACTAGAGCAAGTCCGCCAACACCTTCATCTTGACTATAGTCGGAGTCAGAGTGATAACTTCTCTCAGCGTTGTTGTCAGAGTCAGAGCCGGAAACCCATTCACCAACATAAGTTTGATGTCTTCTTCTAGAGTAGCTCTTGGTTGACTTGTATTTCCCTTCCAATTCGTTGTGTATTTGAGAAGGTCTTTGTTCATAACGATCATCTCTACTCCTCCTCTCTCTATGAGGCGATTCATATCTTCTACTCTTCCTTCTAGGTGAGTCTTCTCTTTTCTTGTGACATGTCATACACTCATTGGAGGAGTGTCCGGATCTTCCACAATTGTAGCAATTACAGTCACGACTTGTTGATTTTTGCTCATATTGCCTTGAGTTGGAGCTTCTCTCTTTGTTTCTATGCTTGTGGCATTTATTCAAGCTCTTCACCATTAGGCTTAAGTCCTCATTGGATACTAGCTTTTCACTTGAAGTTGTAGGAGCATCACTTGAAGCTTTGCATGCACCACTTTACTTGTTGTGCAGCTCCTCCTTGTCCTTGAGTGACATCTCATGAGCAACAATTCTTCCAATGACTTCAGTGGGCTTCAGACCTTTGTAATTGGGCATCATTTGGATCAAAGTGCACATGATATTGATACGTCCATTTTGCATCATGTTTTCCTACTGTTATTTATAATGTTTTTATGCATAATAATGCTTTATGGAGTAATTCTAATGCCTTTTCTATCATAATATGCAAGGTTTACACAAAGAGGGAGAATGCTGGCAGCTAGAATTCTGGACCTGGAAAAGCTACGTCAAAGCTAGCTATTCTGCACAACTCCAAATGAGTTGAAAATTTATGGAGAATTATCTTGGAATATACGAAAAATACTGGAGAAATAACTACTATACGGGGGCACCTGGTGACCACAATACACCAAGGCGCGCCCTGGTGGGTTGTGGTCAGCCCGGCCCACCTCCGGTGCCCATCTTCTGGTATATAGATCATTTTGACCAAGCAAAAAAGTAAGGAGAGGACTTTCAGGATGGAGCGCCACCATCTCAAGGCGGGACTTGGGCAGGAGCACTTATGCCCTCTAGCGGAGCGATTCCGCCGGGGGAACTTCCCTCTCGGAGGGGGAAATGAAGCCATTGTCATCACCAACAACCCTGTCATCTTTAGGAGGGAAATCTCCATCAACATATTCAATAACACCAACTCCTCTCTGACCCTAGTTCATCTCTTGTGTTCAATCTTTGTACCAGAACCCCAGATTGGTACGTGTGGGTGACTAGTAGTGTTGATTACATCTTGTTAATTACTATATGGGTTATTTGGTGGAAGATTATATGTTCAGATCCATTATGCTATTTAATACCCCTCTGATCTTGAGCATGAATGTCATTTGTGAGTAGTTACTTTTGTTCTTGAGGTCACGGGAGAAGTCATGTTGCAAGTAATCATGTGAATTTGATATGTGTTAGCTATTTTGATGATATGTATGTTGTGATTCCCTTAGTGGTGTCATGTGAACATCGATTACATGGTACTTCACCATCTTTGGGCCTAAGGGAATGCATTATGGAGTAGTTATTAGATGATGGGTTGCTAGAGTTATAGAAGCTTAAACCCTAGTTTATGCGCTACTTTGTAAGGGGACGATTTGGATCCAAATGTTTAATGCTATGGTTAGATTTTATCTTAATACTTTCTCATAGTTGCAGATGCTTACGAGGGGGTTAATCATAAGTGGGAGGTTTGTTCAAGCAAGAACAGCACCCAAGCACCGATCCACCCACATATCAAATTATAAAAGTAGCTAACGAGAATCAAACCAACATGATGAAAGTGACTAGATGAAAGTCCCGTGTGCCCTGAAGAATGCTTTGCTTTTTATAAGAGACCATTTTGGCATGTCCTTTGCCACAAAACGATTGGGCTACCTTGCTACACTTTATTTACCATTGCCGTTACTTGTCCGTTACAAATTATCTTGCTATCAAACTACCTGTTAAAGATATTTCAGTGCTTGCAGAAAATACCTTGTTGAAAACCACTTGTCATTTCCTTCTGCTCCTCATTGGGTTTGACACTCTTACTCATCCAAAGGACCATGATTGATCGCCTATACTTGTGGGTCATCAAGACTCTTTTCTGGCACCGTTGTCGGGGAGTGAAGTGCTCTTGGTAACTGGAAATTGGAAACGAAAAATTATTACTACGTGCTGAAATTTATTATTACTCGTTACTATGGAAAATCATCCTTTGAGGGGTTTGTTCGGGGTATCTTCACCTTGACCAGAAGCACAATTAGTTGCCCCTCAACCTACATCACCTACTGAAAATATTGGTTATGGAATTCCTTCGGGTATGATAGAACAACTGCTAGCTTATCCTTATGTAGGAGATGAAACTGAACATCCTGATATGCATTTGACATATGTGCATGAAATTTGTGGATTATTTAAGCTTGCAGGTTTACCCGAAGATGAAGCTAAGAAGAATGTTTTCCATTTTTCTTTGAAGGGAAAAGCACTGTCATGGTATAGACTATGCGATGATATTGGATCTTGGAACTGGAATCGATGGAAATTGGAATTTCACCAAAAAAATTATCATATGCATCTAGTTCATCATGATCGGAATTATATATAATTTTTTGCCTCATGAAGGAGAAAGTATCGATCTAGCTTGGGGGAGGCTTAAGTCAATGCCTATATTCATGCCCCAATCATGAGCTCACGAGAGAAACTTTCATTCAGAATTTTTATGCTCGGATTTCTCATGATGATCAATCCATGCTCGATACTTCTTGTATTGGTTCTTTTATAAAGAAGCCTATTGAATTCAGGTGGGATCTTTTAGAAAGAATTACACGCAATTATAAAGATCGGGAACTCGACGAAGGTAAGGAGTCAGGTATTAAGCTTTAGTTTGATTGTGTTAAATCTTTTATGAATACCGATGCTTTTCACAAGTTTAGCACCGAATATGGACTTGACTCTGAGATAGTAGCCTCTTTTGTGAATCATTGGCTACTCATGTTGATCTCGCTAAGTAGAAGTGGTTTAAATATCGTCCCCTATTAAAGAAGAAATTAAAGAAACAATCATTGTTAAAGTTGAAACTATTATCTACAATGTTGATCCAGTTGTGCCTACTACTTATATTGAGAAACCACCTTTCCCTGTTAGGATAAAGGAACATGCTAAGGTATCAACTGTGGTTCGCAGAAGTAATATTAAAGCACCTAACCCTCTAAGCAAATTAATGTAGAACTTGGTGTTGCTATGGTTAAAGATCTCCTGGTAGAAAATATTGATGGGCATGTTATTTACTTCTGTGATGAAGCTGCTAGAATTGCCAAACCCGATGAAAAAGATAAACATAGACCTGTTGTTGGCATGCCTATTGTCTCAGTTAAAATGGGAGATCATTGTTATCTTGGTTTATGTGACTTAGGTGCTAGCGTGAGTGCTGTTCCTTTTACCTTATACCAAGAAATTATGAGTGACACTAGTAGAAAACAGGGCTTTTGTCCAGGCCAGTTTAGCCCATTAGTCCCTGTTCAATCCAGAACGGGGACCAATGGAGCTATTTGCCCCGGCTCGTGAGCCCAGGGGGCCGGCCGGGCCACGTGGGCCATTGGTCCCGGTTCGTTTGGACCTTTTGGTCCCGGTTGGTGGGACGAACCGGGACCAATGGTCCTGGCTCCTGGCCCACCACTATTGGTCCCGGTTGGTGGCATGAACCGGGACCAAAAGGGTTACCTTTAGTCCCGGTTCATGCCACCAACCGGGACCAATAGTGGTGCCTATATATAGCCCCTCGCGCAAGAGCAGAGCACACTGCTCTATTTTTTCTGGCCGAGGGGGAGAGGGCTTGGTGGTGCTCTAGCTCACCTCCTATGCACACAAGGTGTTCGATGGAATGCCCGAGCCACACTACTTAAGGTTTCTCCTCTCCAAGCTTGACCGCCAAGCTCCATTTTCCTCAATATTTATCTAGGTTTAGCGGTCCGTCACGCCCCGTCCCCGTCTTCACCGTCGTCGATCACCCGCGCCGATCTCATCGCCGGCACCATCGGGGTGAGCCTCTTGTTCTTATCTTCTTTCTGAAAGGAAAAATATTATTACTTGTTTGTTTAGATAGATACTTGTATTATTTTCTTACTTTTATTATTGCATCTTATATAGTGCACCGATGGTTTTGGTATCCGCCCCCGTCGGCCCTCGTCCTGTCTATGATTCGGATGTGGTATATATTATCTTTTCATAACTATTGGTTCATTTATTGTTTATGAAAATTATGCCGACCAACGTGACATAGATTTTATTTATCTAGGAGGTTGTTGAACCGGAAATTCCAACCGACCCTATTGTCGAGAGGTTAAATTTAGTTGAAGAAGAAAACAATTTCTTGAAGGAAAAAATAAAAAAACTTAAGGAGGAGAAGATGATATTGGAGTTGCATGTTGCGGATGTCGTCGATGATCACAAGATCAAGATGGATGCAATGCGCTTGAAGATGAGAAAGATTAGAAAATATGCCATTCATACCGAGGCTTGGTATCATTATGCCGTTGGATCAGTTGTTACCTTGGTTGCGATTATGATCGCATTTGTTTTCACATTGAAATGTTTTACATAGTTTCAATGTATGGTTTAATTAATTTAGATGCTCTGCAGAGCTTTATGTTGTTAGATGAGAACTATGTATCTACTTTGGTTTTTATGTGATGATGAACTTCTATTAATTTGGTCACTTAATTATCTATTCATGATGTTCTGTAATGATTTTTGACACACTTAATTATATATAATGCACGCAGATGAACCGGCAATGGATGTACGGTGACAGACACACCTCCGAGTACATTAAGGGCGTGCATGATTTTCTTGAAGTGGCTAAGGCAAACAAGCAGAATGGTTTTATGTGTTGTCCATGCCCTATATGTGGGAATACGAAGTCTTACTCTGACCGGAAAATCCTTCACACCCACCTGCTTTACAAGGGTTTCATGCCACACTATAATGTTTGGACGAGGCACGGAGAAATAGGGGTTATGATGGAAGACGGCAAGGAAGAAGAGTACGATGACAACTATGTGCCCCCTGAATACGGTGATGCTACTGAACATCAAGATGCACCAGACGATGTGCACGATGGTGCTGCAACGGGCGAAGCTGCTGAAGATCAAGAGGAACCAGACGATGTGGCCGATGATGATGATCTCCGCTGGGTCATTGTCGATGCAAGGACACAATGCGAAAGTCAAAAGGAGAAGCTGAAGTTCGATCGCATGTTAGAGGATCACAAAAAGGGGTTGTACCCCAATTGCAAAGATGGCAACACAAAGCTCGGTACCGTACTCGAATTGCTGCAGTGGAAGGCAGAGAATGCTGTGCCTGATAAAGGATTTGAGAAGCTACTAAAAATAATGAAGAAGAAGCTTCCAAAGGATAACGAATTGCCCGACAGTACATACGCAGCAAAGAAGGTCGTATGCCCTCTAGGATTGGAGGTTGAGAGGATACATGCATGCCCTAATGACTGCATCCTCTACCGCGGTGCCTACAAGGATCTGAACGCATGCCCGGTATGCGGTGCATTGCGGTATAAGATCAGACGAGATGACCCTGGTGATGTTGACGGCGAGCCTCCCAGGAAGAGGGTTCCTGCGAAGGTGATGTTGTATGCTCCTATAATACCACGGTTGAAACGTCTGTTCAGAAACGGAGAGCATGCCAAGTTGATGCGATGGCACAGTGAGGACCATAAGAAAGACGGGAAGTTGAGAGCACCCGCTGACGGGTCGCAGTGGAGAAAAATTGAGAGAAAGTACTGGGATGAGTTTGCAAAGGACCCAAGGAACGTATGGTTTGCTTTAAGCGCGGATGGCATTAATCCTTTCGGGGAGCAGAGCAGCAATCACAGCACCTGGCCCGTGACTCTATGTATGTATAACCTTCCTCCTTGGATGTGCATGAAGCGGAAGTTCATTATGATGCCAGTTCTCATCCAAGGCCCTAAGCAACCCGGCAACGACATTGATGTGTACCTAAGGCCATTAGTTGAAGAACTTTTACAGCTGTGGAATGGAAACGGTGTACGTACGTGGGATGAGCACAAACAGGAGGAATTTAACCTAAAGGCGTTGCTGTTCGTGACCATCAACGATTGGCCCGCTCTCAGTAACCTTTCAGGACAGACAAACAAGGGATACGACGCATGCACGCACTGTTTACTTGACACCGATAGTATATACCTGGCAAGCTGCAGGAAGAATGTGTACCTGGGCCATCGTCGATTTCTTCCGACCAACCATCAATGTCGAAAGAAAGGCAAACATTTCAAAGGCGAGGCAGATCACCGAAAGAAGCCTGCCATGCGTACCGGTGATCACGTACTTGCTATGGTCAATGATTTACACGTAATCTTTGGAAAGGGTCCCGGCGGACTAGCTGTTCCGAATGACGCTGAGAATCACGCACCCATGTGGAAGAAGAAATCTATATTTTGGGACCTACCCTACTGGGACCTACCCTAATGGCACTAACAGAAAGTTTATAATTTTTCTAAAACTGAAAGCAAAAAGAATTAAAAAATAAAGCAAAAAACAACAAAAAATAAATAATGCAGAAAACAGAACAAAAAACTGAAAAATAAAATAAAAATAGCAACAATAAGTATTTTGTTGTAAGTAGAAACAAAATAAAATAAATAAAGCAACAAAGGAAACAAAAAAAGAGTTTTCAGATTTGAAAACTAATGGCACTAACAGAAAGTTTATAATTTTTCTAAAACTAAAAGCAAAAAGAATTAAAAAATAAAGCAAAAAACAACAAAAACTAAATAATGCAGAAAACAGAACAAAAAACTGAAAAAAATAGCAACAATAAGTATTTTGTTGTAAGTAGAAACAAAATAAAATAAATAAAGCAACAAAGAAAACAAAAAAGAGTTTTCAGATTTGAAAACTAATGGCACTAACAGAAAGTTTATAATTTTTCTAAAACTAAAAGCAAAAAGAATTAAAAAATAAAGCAAAAGACCAAAAGAAAAATAAACCAAAACCAAAATAAACTAAATAAAGCAACAAATAAAACAAAAAAACAAAAAAAATGCCACCTACTGGGCCCCCACGGCCTGAATACGACTAGAAACCCTGTGGGCCAGGATTCAGGCCCGTGGAAGGCCCAGTAGGCCCACAGGCACAGATGGCAGAGTTAGGCCCGAAAGCCTGCTTTACAGAGGAGCTCGAGTGGGGAGCCGCACCGCACCTTATAAACTGGTGCGGCTCCCTCTCAACTAGCGAGGTGGGACTAAACATTTGGCGCGGGGAAGCACAAGGCCTTTGGTCCCGGTTGGTGGCACCAACCGGGACTAAAGGTTGCCTTTGGTCCCGGTTGGTGGCACCAACCGGG
>NC_057807.1:226874514-226875684 GCF_018294505.1 Triticum aestivum
CCTCTTTTTTTTCTTCTTCTTTTTCTTCGATCTTCTCCTCTGTCATCGTCGATATACCCCTCCTGATAACTTCAACATGATAGGAGAAGAAGAAAGAAAGGAATAGAGGAGAAAGAAGAAACTTTGACACAAGGGGGGGGGGATACCGATACCCCCTCCCCGATAACATTATTTTCACCAAAAAAGCTCCGGGACTACCGAAGAAGCTGCAATTTAGGCACCCGAAAGTAAGTATTATATAGTAGCATATTCCAGGCATCTCCTAGTGATTCAAGCGCTAGTTTCATCAATACCATTTAGCATGCTTGCTAATTATCAGTTTGATTGACCTCTATTTCTTGTAAAGTGGTTGTGGTAGGAATAAGGGAATGATTTCTGTGGATACTACATTTTGCGAGTCCATCCGCCACACGACCTGTGAGCGGGGCTACTCCGACAAACAATATGAAGTGCGTAAATAACAATATTCACAATTTTATTTTATTACCATCATTTGTGTTGAGTTTCATTCATTCATATATATATATATATGTATTGACCCCCTTCTTAAAATTAGATGTTTCGGATGCGGGGTGAACTCCTAGCACCAGATCGCATGCGAGAAATTCAAGAGGAATTGGCGGAATTCTTTCTTGACCACGTGATCGCTGAAGACGGAGAATACTATGTGGACCACGCGTCCGTATTTTAGGAGATTATATATTTGTAAAAGATAATTATTGTATATATGTAGCCGGTAGTGTCGGATAGATATATGAGAACTTGTTTGTTCGACCAATCTCTTGGAGAAGGAGAGGTGGTCGATATCACTTCTCTCTGTATGCATATATGTTCATGACGATCTTTTGTTTGCTTACTAGCTAGCTAGCGTGTCTAGCTAGTCCTCTCTATACGTATGTATGTATGGTACGTAGCGTCGACCAAGCACGGACAAAAGAGAGGACACTTCTCTCTATTAATTAGCTAGCTATAGCACAATATATGAAACACCTAAATTAACCCCCCAAAACCCCCCGACCCCCCCCCCTTTCAAAAAAAAACAAAAACCACAGCCACATAAACGCTGACGCGTGGATGCCTATTGGTCCCGGTTGGTGCCACCAACCGGGACCAAAGGCCCTCCTGCCTGGGCTCAGGGGACAGGCCACGTGGAGGCCCTTCTGTCCCGGT